>NW_028227278.1:4353220-4370720 GCF_978045245.1 Mus caroli
GGACCTAGAATTACGAAAAAAACTTGAAAAACTAGGAAATTAGAAACTCACACTGAAGGACCCCGAATATGGTGAGAAAACCTGAAAAAAGGTGGAAAATGAGAAAATCACACTGTAGGACCCAGAATTGCGAAAAAACTTGAAAACTGTCGAAAATAAAAAAAAAAAAATCACACTGTAGGACCCAGAATATGCGGAGAAACCCTTGAAAAACGTGGAAAAATAAAATACACGCTGTAGGAACCAGAATATATTGAGAAACCCTGAAAAAGTAGAGAATCAAAAACTCACACTGAAGGACCCCAAATACGGGGAGAAATCCTGAAAAACGTGGAAATGAGAAAATCACACTCTAGGACCAAGAATATGACGAAAAAATCTGAAAAACGAGGAAAATTAAAAATTCACACTGAAGGACCGGGAATATGGCAAGAAAACCTGAAAAACGAGGAAAATTAAAAACACAAACTGAAGGACCCGGAATATGGAGAGAAAACATGAAAAACATGGAAAATTAAATATTCACACTGAAGGACCCAGAATATGCTGAGAAAACCTGAAAAAGTTGGATAATGAGCATTTCACAGTGTAGGACACAGAACATGACGAAAAAAAACTTAAAAACGTTTAAAATTAAAAATTCACACTGTAGGACACAGAATATGGCGATTAACCCTGTAAAAAGTAGAATATTAAAAACTCACACTGAAGTACCCCGAAAATGGCAAGAAAACCTGAAAAAGGTGGAAAATGAGAAAATCACACTGTAGGATCCAGAATTGTGAAACAAAAAACTTGAAAAATGTCAAAAATGAGAAAATCACACTGTAGGACCCAGAATAGGCCGAGTAACCCTGAAAAACGTGGAAAATTAAAAATACACGCTGTAGGACCCAGAATATGGCAAGAAACCCTGAAAGAATTAGAAAATTAAAAACTCACACTGAAGGACCCGGAATATGGCGAGAAAACCTGAAAAAGGTGGAAAATGAGAAAATCACACTGTAGGACCAGAATTGCAAAACAAAAAACTTGAAAAATATCAAAAATGAGAAAATCACACTGTAGGACCCAGAATATGCCGAGTAACCCTGAAAAACGTGGAAAATTAAAAATACATGCTGTAGGACCCAGAATATGGCGAGAAACCCTGAAAAAAGTAGAAAATTACAAACTCACACCGAAGGACCCCAAATATGGCGAGAAAACCTGAAAAAGGTGGAAAATGAGAAAATCACACTGTAGGACCCAGAATTACGAAAAAACTTTAAAAACGTGGAAAATGAGAAAATCACTCTTCAGGACCCAAAATATGCCAAGAAACCGTGAAAAACGTGAAAATTAAAAATTCACACTGTCAGACCCACATTATGGCGAGAAACCTTGAAAAAAATTGGACAATAAAAATTCACACTGTATTACCCAGAATACGGCCAGCAACCCTGAAAAAAGTAGATAACTATAAACTCACACTGATGGATGAGGATATGGCTAGAAAACATGAAAAAGGTGGAAAATGAGAAAATCACACTGCAGGACCCAGAATATGCTGAGAATCCCTGAAAATCGTGGAAATTTAAAAATTCACACTGAAGGACCCGGAATTTGGCGAGAAAACCTGAAAAACGAGGAAAATTAAAAATTCACACTGTATTACCCAAAATATGGGGAGAAATACTGAAAAACGTGGAAAATTAAAAATTCACACTGCAGGACCTGGAATATGGCAAGAAATCCTGAAAAACTTGGAAACGAGAATATCACACTGTAGGACCCAGAATATGATGAAAAAACCTGAAAAACGTGGAAAATTAAAAATTCACACTGAAGGAATCAGAATATGGCGAGAAAACCTGAAAAAACGAGGAAAATTAAAAACTCACACTGTAGGACCTAGATTATGGCGAGATAACCTGAAAAAGGTGGAAAATGAGAAAATCACATGTAGGACCCAGAATTGTGAGAAAACCTGAAAAAGGTTGAAAACGAGAAAATAACACTGCAGGAGCCAGAATATGCTGAGAAAACCTGAAAAACATTGAAAATTAAATATTCACACTATAGGACCCTGAATATGGCGAGAAACACTGAAAAAGGAAAAAAACGAGAAAATCACACTGTAATAATCAGAATATGACGAAATAACTTAAAAACGTGGAAAATTTAAAATTCACACTGTAGTACCCAGAATATGGCAAGAAAACCTTAAAAACTAAAAATTAAAAAACTCACACTGAAGGACCCCAAATATGGCGAGAAAACCTGAAAAACATGGAAATGAAAAAATCACACTGTAGAACCAGATTATGACGAAGAAACCTGAAAAATGTGGAAAAATAAAAATTCACACTCAAGGACCCGGATATAGCGAGCAAAACTGAAAAACGAGGAAAATTAAAATCTCACACTGAAGGACCCAGAATATGGCGAGAAAACCTGTAAAACCTAGAAAATTAAATATTCACACTGGAGGACACAGAATATTTTGAGAAACTCTGTAAAATCTTGAAAATTAAAAATTCACTCTAAAGGACCAGAATATGGCAAGAAACCTTGAAAAACGTGGAAAATTAAAAATTCACACTGAAGAACCTGGAATATGGCAAGAAAATAAGAAAAACGTGGAAATGAGAAAATCACACTGTATGACCTTGAATATGGCGAGAAAACCTGAAAAACGAGGAAAATTAAAAACTCACACTGAAGGACCCAGAATATGGCGAGAAAACCTGAAAAACATGGAAAATTAAATATTCACAAAGTAGAACCCAGGATAGGGAGAGAAACACTGAAAAAAGTGGAAAATTAAAAATTCACACTCTAGGAACAGAATATGGCAAGAAAACTTGAAAAACGTGGAAAATCGAAAATTCACACTGTAGGACTCAGAATATGCCGAGAAGACCTGAAAAAGTTGGAAAATGAGAAAATCACACTGAAGGACCCAGAATATGACGAAAAAAACTTAAAAAGGTTTAAAATTAAAAATTCATACTGTAGGACACAGAACATGGCAAGAAAACCTGAAAAACGTGAAAAATTTAAAATTCACACTGTAGGATGCAGAATATGGCGAGAAACACTGAAAAAAGTAAAAAAATTAAATCTCACACTGAAGGACCCTGAATATGTCGAGAAAACCTGAAAAAGGTGGAAAATGAGAAAATCACACTATAGGACCCAGAATTGCGAAAAAAATTGAAAAACGTCGAAAATGAGAAAATCACACTGTAGGACCCAGAATTACGAAAAAATTTATAAAACGTGGAAAATGAGAAAATCACACTGCAGGACCTAGAATATGCTGAGTAACCCTGAAAAACATGAAAATTAAAAATTCACACTGTCGGACACAGAATATGGCGAGAAACCATGAAAAAAGTGGAAAATTAAAAATTCACACTGTATTACCCAGAATATGGCGAGAAATACTGAAAAACATGGAAAATTAAAAATTCACCCTGAAGGACCTGGAATATGGCAAGAAAACCTGAAAAACGAGAAAATGAGAAAAATCACACTGTAGTACCCAGAATATGACGAAAAAACCTGAAAAACGTGGAAAATTAAAAACTCACACTGAATGACCCAGAATATGGCAAGAAAACCTGAAAAAAGTAAAAAACTAAAAATTCACACTGAAAGACCCCGAATATGGCGAGAAAACCTGAAAAAGGTGGAAAATGAGAATAAATGACTGTAGGACCCAGAATTGCGAAAAAAACTTGAAAAACTTCGAAAATGAGAAAATCACACTTTAGGACCCAGAATATGCCGAGAAACCCTGAAAAACGTGGAAAATTAAAAATACGCGCTGTTGGACCCAGAATATGGTGAGAAACCGGAAAAACGTGGAAAATTAAAAATACACTCTGTTGGACCCAGAATATGGCAAGAAACCCTGCAAAAGGTGAAAAACGAGAAAATCACACTGTAAGACCCAGAATTACGAAAAAACCTGAAAAACTTGGAAAATGAGAAAATCACACTGCAGGAAACAGAATATGCCGAGAAACCCTGAAAAACGTGGAAAATTAAAAATTCACACTGAAGGACCCGGAATATAGCGAGAAAACCTGAAAAAGGTGGAAAATGAGAAAATCACATGTAGAACCCAGAATAGCGAAAAAACTTGAAAAAGGTGAAAAATGAGAAAATCACACTGCAGGACCCAGAATATGCTGAGAAACCCTGATAATCATGGAAAATTAAATGTTCACACTGTAGGACCCAGAATATGCCTAGAAACCCTTGAAAAACTTGGAAAAATAAAATACACGCTGTAGGAACCAGAATATATTGAGAAACCCTGAAAAAGTAGGAAATCAAAAACTCACACTGAAGGACCCCGAATATGGGGAGAAATCCTAAAAAACGTGGAAATGAGAAAATCACACTCTAGGACCCAGAATATGACGAAAAAACCTGAAAAACATGGAAAATTAAAAATTCACACTGAAGGTCCGGGAATATGGTGAGAAAACCTGAAAAACGAAGAAAATTAAAAACAAAAACTGAAGGACCCAGAATATGGCGAGAAAACATGAAAAACATGGAAAATTAAATATTCACACTGTAGGACCCAGAATATGGCGAGAAACACTGAAAAAGGAGGAAAATGAGAAAATCACACTATAGGACCAGAATATGGCAAGAAACCTTGAAAAACGTGGAAAATTAAAAATTCACAATGTAGGACCCAGAATATGCTGAGAAAATTTGAAAAAGTTGGATAATGAGAATATCAAACTGTAGGACCCAGAACATGACGAAAAAAACTTACAAACGTTTAAAATTAAAAAATCAAACTGTAGGACCTGAATATGGCGAGAAACCCTGAGAATCGTGGAAAATTTAAAAATCACACTGTAGGACGCAGAATATGGCGATTAACCCTGTAAAAAGTGGAATATTAAAAACTCACACTGAAGTACCCCGAAATTGGCAAGAAAACCTGAAAAAGGTGGAAAATGAAAAAAATCACACTGTAGGACCCAAAATATGCTGAGTAACCCTGAAAAACTTGGAAAATTAAAAATACACGCTGTAGGACCCAGAATATGGCAAAAAACCCTGAAAGAATTAGAAAATTAAAAACTCACACTGAAGGAACCGGAATATGGCAAGAAAACCTGAAAAAGTGGAAAATGAGAAAATCACACTGCAGGACCCAGAATATGCCGAGAAATGCTGAAAAACGTGAAAATTAAAAATTGACACTGTTGGACACAGAATATGGCAAGAATCATGAAAAAAGTGGAAAATTAAAAATTCACACTGTATATGGCGAGAAACTTAGAAAACGTGGAAAATTAAAAATTCACACTGAAGGACCCCTAATATGGCGAGAAAACCAAAAAAACAAGGAAAATTCAAAACTCACACTGTAGGACCCAGAATATAGCGAGAAATCATGAAAAAGATGGAAAATGAGAATAATCACACTATAGAACCCAGATTTGGAAAAAAAAAATTGAAAAACGTCGAAAATGGGAAAATCACACTGTAGGACCCAGAATATGCCGAGAAACCCTGAAAACATGGAAAATTAAAAATATACGCTGGGGGAACCAGATTATGGCGAGAAACCATGAAAAAATTGGACAATGAAAATTCTCACTGTATTACCCAGAATATGGCAATCAACCCTGAAAAAAGTAGATAACTATAAACTCACACTGATGGACCCGGAATATGGCTAGAAAACCTGAAAAAGGTGGAAAACGAGAAAATCACACTGCAGGACCCAGAATATGCTGAGAATCCCTGAAAATCGTGGAAAATTAAAAATTCACACTGAAGGACCCGGAATTTGGCGAGAAAACCTGAAAAACGAGGAAAATTAAAAACTCAAACTGAAGGACCCAGAATATGCTGAGAAAACCTGAAAAACGTGAAAATTAAAAATTCACACTGTCGGACACAGAATATTTCGAGAAAACATGAAAAAAAGAGGAAAATTAAAATTCACAATGTATTACCCAAAATATGGGGAGAAATACTGAAAAACATGGAAAATTAAAAATTCACACTGCAGGACCTGGAATATGGCAAGAAATCCTGAAAAACTTGGAAATGAGAAAATCACACTGTAGGACCCAGAATATGATGAAAAAACCTGAAAAACGTGGAAAATTAAAAATTCACACTGAAGAAATCTGAATATGGCGAGAAAACCTGAAAAAACGAGGAAAATTAAAAACTCACACTGTAGGACCCAGAATATGCCAAGAAACACGGAAAAAAGTGAAAATTAAAAATTCACATTGTTGGACACAATATGGCGAGAAACCAATAAAAAAGTGTGAAATTAAAAATTCACACTGTATTTCCCAGAATATGTCGAGAAATACTGAAAAACATGTTAAATTAAAAATTCACACTGAAAGACCTGAAAAACGTGGAAATGAGAAGATCACACTTTAGGACTCAGAATATGATTTAAAAAACTGAGAAACGTGGAAAATAAAAAATACACGCTGTAGGACACAGAATATGTCGAGAAACCCTGAAAAATTATAAAATTAAAATCTCACACTGAAGGACCCCAAATATGGCTAGAAAGGCTGTAAAAAGTTGGAAAATGAGAAAATCACACTGTAGGACCCAGAATTACGAAAAAATTTATAAAACGTGGAAAATGAGAAAATCACACTGCAGGACCTAGAATATGCTGAGTAACCCTGAAAAACATGAAAATTAAAAATTCACACTGTCGGACACAGAATATGGCGAGAAAACATGAAAAAAGTGGAAAATTAAAAATTCACACTGTATTACCCAGAATATGGCGAGAAATACTGAAAAACGTGGAAAATTAAAAATTCACCCTGAAGGACCTGGAATATGGCAAGAAAACCTGAAAAACGAGAAAATGAGAAAAATCACTCTGTAGTACCCAGAATATGACGAAAAAACCTGAAAAACGTGGAAAATTAAAAACTCACACTGAATGACCCAGAATATGGCAAGAAAACCTGAAAAAAGTAAAAAACTAAAAATTCACACTGAAAGACCCCGAATATGGCCAGAAAACCTGAAAAAGGTGGAAAATGAGAATAAATGACTGTAGGACCCAGAATTGCGAAAAAACTTGAAAAACTTCGAAAATGAGAAAATCACACTTTAGGACCCAGAATATGCCGAGAAACCCTGAAAAACGTGGAAAATTAAAAATACGCGCTGTTGGACCCAGAATATGGTGAGAAACCGGAAAAACGTGGAAAATTAAAAATACACTCTGTTGGACCCAGAATATGGCAAGAAACCCTGCAAAAGGTGAAAAACGAGAAAATCACACTGTAAGACCCAGGATTACGAAAAAACCTGAAAAACTTGGAAAATGAGAAAATCACACTGCAGGAAACAGAATATGCCGAGAAACCCTGAAAAACGTGGAAAATTAAAAATTCACACTGAAGGACCCGGAATATAGCGAGAAAACCTGAAAAAGGTGGAAAATGAGAAAATCACATGTAGAACCCAGAATAGCGAAAAAACTTGAAAAAGGTGAAAAATGAGAAAATCACACTGCAGGACCCAGAATATGCTGAGAAACCCTGATAATCATGGAAAATTAAATGTTCACACTGTAGGACCCAGAATATGCCTAGAAACCCTTGAAAAACTTGGAAAAATAAAATACACGCTGTAGGAACCAGAATATATTGAGAAACCCTGAAAAAGTAGGAAATCAAAAACTCACACTGAAGGACCCCGAATATGGGGAGAAATCCTAAAAAACGTGGAAATGAGAAAATCACACTCTAGGACCCAGAATATGACGAAAAAACCTGAAAAACATGGAAAATTAAAAATTCACACTGAAGGTCCGGGAATATGGTGAGAAAACCTGAAAAACGAGGAAAATTAAAAACAAAAACTGAAGGACCCAGAATATGGCGAGAAAACATGAAAAACATGGAAAATTAAATATTCACACTGTAGGACCCAGAATATGGCGAGAAACACTGAAAAAGGAGGAAAATGAGAAAATCACACTATAGGACCAGAATATGGCAAGAAACCTTGAAAAACGTGGAAAATTAAAAATTCACAATGTAGGACCCAGAATATGCTGAGAAAATCTGAAAAAGTTGGATAATGAGAATATCAAACTGTAGGACCCAGAACATGACGAAAAAAACTTAAAAACGTTTAAAATTAAAAATTCAAACTGTAGGACCTGAATATGGCGAGAAACCCTGAGAATCGTGGAAAATTTAAAAATCACACTGTAGGACGCAGAATATGGCGATTAACCCTGTAAAAAGTGGAATATTAAAAACTCACACTGAAGTACCCCGAAATTGGCAAGAAAACCTGAAAAAGGTGGAAAATGAAAAAAATCACACTGTAGGACCCAAAATATGCTGAGTAACCCTGAAAAACTTGGAAAATTAAAAATACACGCTGTAGGACCCAGAATATGGCAAAAAACCCTGAAAGAATTAGAAAATTAAAAACTCACACTGAAGGAACCGGAATATGGCAAGAAAACCTGAAAAAGTGGAAAGTCTCTCTCTGTCTCTCTCTCTATGTCTCTCTATGTCTCTCTCTTTCTCTATCTCTGTCTCTCTCTATTTCTCTCTGTCTCTATCTGTCTCTATCTCTGTCTCTCTCTGTCTCTCTCTCTCTCTCTCTGTCTCTCTCTTTCCCTCTCTCTGTCTCTCTCTGTCTCTATCTCTGTCTCTCTCTGTCTCTCTCTGTCACTATGTCTCTCTCTGTCTCTCTCTGTCTCTCTCTGTGTCTTTCTTTGTATCTCTCTGTCTCTCCCTGTCTCTCTCTGTCTCTCTCTTTATGTCTCTCTCTGTCTCTCTCTTTCTCTCTCTCTGTATCTCTCTGTCTCTCTCTGTGTCTTTCTTTGTCTCTCTCTGTCTCTCTTTGTCTCTCTCTGTCACTCTCTCTATGTCTATCTCTGTCTCTCTCTTTCTCTATCTCTGTCTCTCTCTGTTTCTCTCTGTCTCTATCTCTCTGTGTGTCTCTTTCTTTCCCTCTCTCTGTCTCTATCTCTTTCTCTCTCTGTCTCTCTCTGTCACTCTGTCTCTCTCTGTCTCTCTCTGTCTCTCTCTGTCTCTCTCTGTCTATCTGTCTCTCTCTGTCTCTCTCTGTCTCTCTCTCTGTCTCTGTCTCTCTCTGTGTCTTTCTTTGTCTCTCTCTGTCTCTCTGTCTCTCTCTGATTCTCTCTGTGTCTCTCTCTATCTCTCTCTCTCTGTCTCTCTCTGTCTCTCTCTGTCTCTCTCAATGTATCTCTCTGTCTCTCTATGTCTCTCTCTGTGTCTTTCTTTGTCTCTCTCTGTCTCTCTCTTCTCTCTGTGTGTCTCTCTCTGTCTCTCTCTCTATCTCTGTCTCTCTCTGTCTTTCTCACTCTGTCTCTGTCTCTCTCTGACTCTCTCTGTCTCTCTTTCTCTCTGTCTCTCTCTGTCTCTCTCTTTCTCTCTGTCTCTCTCTTTCCCTCTCTATGTCTCTCTCTGTCTCTATCTCTGTCTCTCTCTGTCCTTCTGACTCTTTCTGTCTCTCTCTGTCTCTCTCTCTGTCTCTCTCTGTCTCTATCTCTGTCTCTCTATGTCTCTCTATGTCTCTCTATGTCTCTCTTAATGTATCTCTCTGTCTCTCTATGTCTCTCTCTGTGTCTTTCTTTGTCTCTCTCTGTCTCTCTCTGTCTCTCTCTCTGTCTCTCTGTCTCTATCTCTGACTCTCTCTGTCTCTCTCTGTCTCTCTCTGTCTGTCTTTGTCTCTCTGTGTGTCTCTCTGTGTGTCTCTCTGTGTCTCTCTCTGTGTCTCTCTGTGTCTCTCTGTCTCTCTCAATGTATCTCTCTGTCTCTCTATGTCTCTCTCTGTCTTTCTTTGTCTCTCTCTGTCTCTCTCTGTCTCTCTCTGTGTCTTTCTTTGTATCTCTCTGTCTCTCCCTGTCTCTCTCTGTCTCTCTCTTTATGTCTCTCTCTGTCTCTCTCTTTCTCTCTCTCTGTATCTCTCTGTCTCTCTCTGTGTCTTTCTTTGTCTCTCTCTGTCTCTCTTTGTCTCTCTCTGTCACTCTCTCTATGTCTATCTCTGTCTCTCTCTTTCTCTATCTCTGTCTCTCTCTGTTTCTCTCTGTCTCTATCTCTCTGTGTGTCTCTTTCTTTCCCTCTCTCTGTCTCTATCTCTTTCTCTCTCTGTCTCTCTCTGTCACTCTGTCTCTCTTTGTCTCTCTCTGTCTCTCTCTGTCTCTCTCTGTCTATCTGTCTCTCTCTGTCTCTCTCTGTCTCTGTCTCTGTCTCTCTCTGTGTCTTTCTTTGTCTCTCTCTGTCTCTCTGTCTCTCTCTGATTCTCTCTGTGTCTCTCTCTATCTCTCTCTCTCTGTCTCTCTCTGTCTCTCTCTGTCTCTCTCAATGTATCTCTCTGTCTCTCTATGTCTCTCTCTGTGTCTTTCTTTGTCTCTCTCTGTCTCTCTGTGTGTCTCTCTCTGTCTCTCTCTCTATCTCTGTCTCTCTCTGTCTTTCTCACTCTGTCTCTGTCTCTCTCTGACTCTCTCTGTCTCTCTTTCTCTCTGTCTCTCTCTGTCTCTCTCTTTCTCTCTGTCTCTCTCTTTCCCTCTCTATGTCTCTCTCTGTCTCTATCTCTGTCTCTCTCTGTCCTTCTGACTCTTTCTGTCTCTCTCTGTCTCTCTCTCTGTCTCTCTCTGTCTCTATCTCTGTCTCTCTATGTCTCTCTATGTCTCTCTATGTCTCTCTTAATGTATCTCTCTGTCTCTCTATGTCTCTCTCTGTGTCTTTCTTTGTCTCTCTCTGTCTCTCTCTGTCTCTCTCTCTGTCTCTCTGTCTCTATCTCTGACTCTCTCTGTCTCTCTCTGTCTCTCTCTGTCTGTCTTTGTCTCTCTGTGTGTCTCTCTGTGTGTCTCTCTGTGTCTCTCTCTGTGTCTCTCTGTGTCTCTCTGTCTCTCTCAATGTATCTCTCTGTCTCTCTATGTCTCTCTCTGTCTTTCTTTGTCTCTCTCTGTCTCTCTCTGTCTCTCTCTGTGTCTTTCTTTGTATCTCTCTGTCTCTCCCTGTCTCTCTCTGTCTCTCTCTTTATGTCTCTCTCTGTCTCTCTCTTTCTCTCTCTCTGTATCTCTCTGTCTCTCTCTGTGTCTTTCTTTGTCTCTCTCTGTCTCTCTTTGTCTCTCTCTGTCACTCTCTCTATGTCTATCTCTGTCTCTCTCTTTCTCTATCTCTGTCTCTCTCTGTTTCTCTCTGTCTCTATCTCTCTGTGTGTCTCTTTCTTTCCCTCTCTCTGTCTCTATCTCTTTCTCTCTCTGTCTCTCTCTGTCACTCTGTCTCTCTCTGTCTCTCTCTGTCTCTCTCTGTCTCTCTCTGTCTATCTGTCTCTCTCTGTCTCTCTCTGTCTCTGTCTCTGTCTCTCTCTGTGTCTTTCTTTGTCTCTCTCTGTCTCTCTGTCTCTCTCTGATTCTCTCTGTGTCTCTCTCTATCTCTCTCTCTCTGTCTCTCTCTGTCTCTCTCTGTCTCTCTCAATGTATCTCTCTGTCTCTCTATGTCTCTCTCTGTGTCTTTCTTTGTCTCTCTCTGTCTCTCTGTGTGTCTCTCTCTGTCTCTCTCTCTATCTCTGTCTCTCTCTGTCTTTCTCACTCTGTCTCTGTCTCTCTCTGACTCTCTCTGTCTCTCTTTCTCTCTGTCTCTCTCTGTCTCTCTCTTTCTCTCTGTCTCTCTCTTTCCCTCTCTCTGTCTCTCTCTGTCTCTATCTCTGTCTCTCTCTGTCCTTCTGACTCTTTCTGTCTCTCTCTGTCTCTCTCTCTGTCTCTCTCTGTCTCTATCTCTGTCTCTCTCTGTCTCTCTATGTCTCTCTTAATGTATCTCTCTGTCTCTCTATGTCTCTCTCTGTGTCTTTCTTTGTCTCTCTCTGTCTCTCTCTGTCTCTCTCTCTGTCTCTCTGTCTCTATCTCTGTCTCTCTCTGTCTCTCTCTGTCTCTCTCTGTCTGTCTTTGTCTCTCTGTGTGTCTCTCTGTGTGTCTCTCTGTGTCTCTCTCTGTGTCTCTCTGTCTCTCTCAATGTATCTCTCTGTCTCTCTATGTCTCTCTCTGTCTTTCTTTGTCTCTCTCTGTCTCTCTCTGTCTCTCTCTGTGTCTTTCTCTGTCTCTCTCTCTATCTCTGTCTCTCTCTGTCTTTCTCACTCTGTCTCTGTCTCACTCTGTCTCTATCTCTGTCTCTCTCTGACTCTCTCTGTCTCTCTCTTTCTCTCTGTCTCTCTCTGTCTCTCTCTGTCTCTCTCTCTGTATCTCTCTGTCTCTCTCTGTCTCTCTCTCTGTGTCTCTCTCTGTCTTTC
This sequence comes from Mus caroli, assembly GCF_978045245.1. NCBI lineage: Eukaryota > Metazoa > Chordata > Mammalia > Rodentia > Muridae > Mus > Mus caroli. The sequence goes on from NW_028227278.1 coordinate 4,365,518, forward strand.
TCTGTCTCTATCTCTGTCTCGCTCTGTCTCTCTCTGTCCTTCTGACTCTTTATGTCTCTCTCTGTCTCTCTCTCTGTATCTCTCTGTCTCTCTCTGTTCTCTCTGTTTCTCTCTCTGTCTCACTCTGTCTCTCTCTGTCTCTCTCTGTCTCTCTCTGTCTCTCTCTCTGTCTCTCTCTATGTCTCTCTCTCTTTCTCACTCTGTGTATCTCTGTCTCACTCTGTGTCTCTCTCTGTCTCACTCTGTCTCTCTCTGTCTCTCTCTGTCTCTCTCTCTGTCTCTCTGTCTCTCTCTGTCTCTCTCTCTGTCTCTCACTGTCTGTCTCTGTCTGTCTCTGTCTCTCTCTGTCTCTCTCTGTCTCTCTGTCTCTCTCTGTGTCTCTCTGTGTCTCTCTGTGTCTCTCTCTGTGTCTCTCTGTGTCTCTCTCTGTCTCTCTCTGTGTCTCTCTGTGTCTCTCTGTGTCTCTCTGTCTCTCTCTGTGTCTCTCTCTGTCTCTCTCTGTCTATCTCTGTCTCTCTCTGTCTCTCTCAAAGTATCTCTCTGTCTCTCTATGTCTCTCTCTGTGTCTTTCTTTGTCTCTCTCAGTCTCTCTCTCTCTCTGTCTCACTCTGTCTCTCTCTCTGTCTCTCTTTGTCTCTCTCTCTGTATCTCTCTGTCTCTCTCTGTCTCTCTCTGTCTCTCTCTCTGTGTCTCTCTCTGTCTTTCTTTTTCTCTATCTATATCTCTCTCTGTCTCTCTCTGTGTCTTTTTTTGTCTCTCTCTGTCTCTCTCTGTCTCTCTCTGTCTCTCTCTGTCTCTCTCTGTCTGTCTCTGTCTGTCTATGTCTATCTCTGTCTCTCTCTGTGTCTCTCTGTGTCTCTCTCTGTGTCTCTCTGTGTCTCTCTGTCTCTCTCTGTGTCTCTCTCTGTCTCTCTCTGTCTCTATCTCTGTCTCTCTCTGTCTCTCTATGTCTCTCTCAATGTATCTCTCTGTCTCTCTATGTCTCTCTCTGTGTCTTTCTTTGTCTCTCTCTGTCTCTCTCTTTCTGTGTCTCACTCTGTCTCTCTCTGTCTCTCTCTCTGTCTCTGTCTCTGTCTCTCTCTCTGTCTCTCTCTGTCTCTCTCTAACTCTGTCTCTCTCTGTATTTCTCACTCTGTCTCTGTCTCTCTGTGTCCCTCTCTCTGTCTCTCTCTGTCTCTATCTCTGTCTCTCTCTGACTCTCTCTGTCTCTCTCTTTCTCTCTGTCTCTCTCTGTCTCTCTTTGTCTCTCTGTCTGTATCTCTCTGTCTCTCTCTGTCTCTCTCTCTCAGTATCTCCCTCTGTCTTTCTTTGTCTCTATGTCTGACTCTTTCTGTCTCTCTTGTGACTTTCTTTGTCTCTTCTATGTCTCTCTGTGTCTCTCTCTCTGTCTCCCTCAGTCTCTCTCTGTGTCTCTCTCTGTCTTTCTCTGTCTCTATCTCTGTCTCTCTGTCTCTCTCTGTCTCTCTCTGTCCTTCTGTATCTTTCTGTCTCTCTCTGTCTCTCTCTCTGTATCTCTCTGTCTCTCTCTGTCTCTCTCTGTCTTTCTTTGTCTCTCTCTGTCTCTCTCTGTCTCTTTGTGTCTCTCTCTATCTCTCTCTGTCTCTCTCTGTCTCTATCTCTGTCTCTCTCTGTCTCTCTCTGTCTGTCTCTGTCTCTCTGTGTCTCTCTCTCTGTCTCTCTCTGTGTCTCTCTCTGTGTGTCTCTGTCTCTCTCTGTTTCTCTCTCTGTCTCTCTCTGTCTCTAACTCTGTCTCTCTGTATCTCTCTGTCTCTCTCTGTCTCTCTCTGTGTTTTTCTTGGTCTCTCTCTGTCTCTCTCTGTCTCTCTCTGTCTCTCTCTGTCTCTCTCTGTCTCTCTGTGTTTTTCTTTGTCTCTCTCTGTCTCTCTCTCTGTCTCTCTCTGTCTCACTCTGTCTCTCTCTGTCTCTCTTTGTCTCTCTCTCTGTCTCTCTCTCTGTCTCTCTCTGTCTCTCTCTCTTTCTCACTCTGTGTATCTCTGTCTCTCTCTGTGTCTCTCTGTCTCACTCTGTCTTTCTCTGTCTCTCTCTGTCTCTCTCTCTGTCTCTCTGTCTCTCTCTGTCTCTCTCTGTCTCTATATCTGTCTCTCTCTGTCTCTCTCTGTCTCTATCTGTCTGTCTCTGTCTCTCTGTGTGTCTCTCTCTGTGTCTCTCTGTGTCTCTCTCTGTGTCTCTCTCTGTCTCTCTGTCTCTCTCAATGTATCTCTCTGTCTCTCTCTGTCTCTCTCTGTCTTTCTTTGTCTCTCTCTGTCTCTCTCTGTCTCTTTGTGTCTCTCTCTATCTCTCTCTGTCTCTCTCTGTCTCTATCTCTGTCTCTCTCTGTCTCTCTCTGTCTGTCTCTGTCTCTCTGTGTCTCTCTCTCTGTCTCTCTCTGTGTCTCTCTCTGTGTGTCTCTGTCTCTCTCTGTTTCTCTCTCTGTCTCTCTCTGTCTCTCTCTCTCAGTATCTCCCTCTGTCTTTCTTTGTCTCTATGTCTGACTCTTTCTGTCTCTCTTGTGACTTTCTTTGTCTCTTCTATGTCTCTCTGTGTCTCTCTCTCTGACTTCCTCAGTCTCTCTCTGTGTCTCTCTCTGTCTTTCTCTGTCTCTATCTCTGTCTCTCTGTCTCTCTCTGTCTCTCTCTGTCCTTCTGTATCTTTCTGTCTCTCTCTGTCTCTCTCTCTGTCTCTCTCTGTCTCTATCTCTGTCTCTCTCTGTCTCTCTCTGTCTGTCTCTGTCTCTCTGTGTCTCTCTCTCTGTCTCTCTCTGTGTCTCTCTCTGTGTGTCTCTGTCTCTCTCTGTTTCTCTCTCTGTCTCTCTGTCTCTAACTCTGTCTCTCTCTGTCTCTCTCTGTGTTTTTCTTGGTCTCTCTCTGTCTCTCTCTGTCTCTCTCTGTGTTTTTCTTGGTCTCTCTCTGTCTCTCTCTGTCTCTCTCTGTCTCTCTCTGTCTCTCTCTGTCTCTCTGTGTTTTTCTTTGTCTCTCTCTGTCTCTCTCTCTGTCTCTCTCTGTCTCACTCTGTCTCTCTCTGTCTCTCTTTGTCTCTCTCTCTGTCTCTCTCTCTGTCTCTCTCTGTCTCTCTCTCTTTCTCACTCTGTGTATCTCTGTCTCTCTCTGTGTCTCTCTGTCTCACTCTGTCTTTCTCTGTCTCTCTCTATCTCTCTCTCTGTCTCTCTGTCTCTCTCTGTCTCTCTCTGTCTCTATATCTGTCTCTCTCTGTCTCTCTCTGTCTCTCTCTGTCTGTCTCTGTCTCTCTGTGTGTCTCTCTCTGTGTCTCTCTGTGTCTCTCTCTGTGTCTCTCTCTGTCTCTCTGTCTCTCTCAATGTATCTCTCTGTCTCTCTATGTCTCTCTCTAACTTTCTTTGTCTCTCTCTGTCTCTCTCTGTCTCTCTCTGTGTCTTTCTTTGTATCTCTCTGTCTCTCCCTGTCTCTCTCTGTCTCTCTCTTTATGTCTCTCTCTGTCTCTCTCTTTCTCTCTCTCTGTATCTCTCTGTCTCTCTCTGTGTCTTTCTTTGTCTCTCTCTGTCTCTCTTTGTCTCTCTCTGTCACTCTCTCTATGTCTATCTCTGTCTCTCTCTTTCTCTATCTCTGTCTCTCTCTGTTTCTCTCTGTCTCTATCTCTCTGTGTGTCTCTTTCTTTCCCTCTCTCTGTCTCTATCTCTTTCTCTCTCTGTCTCTCTCTGTCACTCTGTCTCTCTCTGTCTCTCTCTGTCTCTCTCTATCTCTCTCTGTCTATCTGTCTCTCTCTGTCTCTCTCTGTCTCTGTCTCTGTCTCTCTCTGTGTCTTTCTTTGTCTCTCTCTGTCTCTCTGTCTCTCTCTGATTCTCTCTGTGTCTCTCTCTATCTCTCTCTCTCTGTCTCTCTCTGTCTCTCTCTGTCTCTCTCAATGTATCTCTCTGTCTCTCTATGTCTCTCTCTGTGTCTTTCTTTGTCTCTCTCTGTCTCTCTGTGTGTCTCTCTCTGTCTCTCTCTCTATCTCTGTCTCTCTCTGTCTTTCTCACTCTGTCTCTGTCTCTCTCTGACTCTCTCTGTCTCTCTTTCTCTCTGTCTCTCTCTGTCTCTCTCTTTCTCTCTGTCTCTCTCTTTCCCTCTCTCTGTCTCTCTATGTGACTTTCAGTGGCCCCACACAGCCTCACATATACTTCTAAAAATTTAAAGAAGGGTGTGGCCACTCTAAAAGCTCAACAATTAACAGCATTGTCTCCTCTTCCAGAGTACCTGAGATCAACTACCAGCAACTATATGGTGGCCCATCTCCAGTTCCAGGGGATCAGACAGACAGACATACAGACAGTGATAAAAATGGCAGGCCTGCCTGGTCTTTCTTTCTTTCTTATCCTTTTTAAAAAATGTTTATTTATATATTTATTTATGTATTTATTACATATAAGTACACTGTAGCTGTCTTCAGACACTCCAGAAGAGGGTGTCAGATTCTGGAGAATCTAAATCCCTCTTATGGTCTGCATATGATGTACATAAACACAGCCTCACATATACTTCTAAAAATTTAAAGATGTGTGGGGCCATTGAGAGGGCTCAACAATTAACAGCATTGTCTCCTCTTTCAGAGAACCTGGGATAAACTACCAGCACCTTATGGTGGCCCATCTCCAGTTCCAGTGGATCAGACAGACAGACAGACAGAGAGACAGAGATAAGGATGGCAGGCCTGCCTGGTCTTTCTTTATTTCTTATACTTTTTAAAAAATGTTTATTTATTTATTTATTTATTTATTTATTTATTTATTTATGTATTAGATATAAGTACACTGTAGCCGTCTTCAGACACTCCAGAAGAGGGTGACAGATTCTAGAGTATCTAAATCCCTCTTATGGTCTGAATATGATGTACATAAACACAGCATCACATATACTTCTAAAAATTAAAAATGGGTGGGGCCACTGAAAGGGCTCAACAATTAACAGCATTGTCTCCTCTTACAGAGAACCTGGGATCAACTACCAGCAACTATATGGTGGCCCATCTCCAGTTCCAGGGGATCAGACAGACAGACAGACAGACAGACAGAGATAAGGATGGCAGGCCTGCCTGGTCTTACATTCTATCTTATCCTTTTTAAAAAATGTTTATTTATTTATTTATTTACTTATGTATTTATTATATATAAGTACACTGTAGCTGTCTTCAGTCACTCCAGTAGAGGGTGTCAGATTCTGGAGAATCTAAATCCTCTTATAATCTGAATATG
>NW_028227278.1:4375720-4413220 GCF_978045245.1 Mus caroli
ATATAAATCCCTCTTATGGTCTGCATATGTTGGACATAAACACAGATTCACATACACTTCTAAAAATTTAAGATGGGTGGGCCCACTGAAAGGGATCAACAATTAACAGCATTGTCTCCTCTTATAGAGAACCTGGGATCAACTACCAGCAACTATATGGTGGCCCATCTCCAGTTCCAGGGGATCAGACAGACAGACAGACATACAGACAGATAGAGTTAAGGATGGCAGGCCTACCTTGTCTTTCCTTCTTTCTTATCCTTTAAAAAAAATGTTTATTAATTTAAGTATGTATTTATTAGATATAAGTACACTGTAGCTGTCTTCAAACACTCCCGAAGAGGGTGTCAGATTCTGGAGAATCTATATCCCTCTTATGGTCTGCATATGATGTACATGAACACAGCCTCACATATACTTCTAAAAATTTAAAGATGGGTGGGGCCACTGAAAGGGCTCAACAATTAACAGCACTGACTCCTCTTCCAGAGAACCTGGGATCAACTACCAGCAATTATATGGTGGCCCATCTCCAGTGCCAGGGGATCAGACAGACAGACAGACAGACAAGGATGGCAGGCCTGCCTGGTCTCTCTTTCTTTATTATCCTTTTTTAAAAATGTTTATTTGTTTATTTATGAATTTATTAGATATAAGTACACTGTAGCTGTCTTCAGACACTCCAGAAGAGGGTGTCAGATTCTTGAGAATATAAATCCCTCTTATGGTCTGCATATTCGGTACATAAACACAGCCTCGCATATACTTCTAAAAATTTAAAGATGGGTGGGGCCACTGAAAGGGCTCAACAATTAACAGCATTGTCTCCTCTTCCAGAGAACCTTGGATCAACTACCAGCAACTATATGGTGGCCCATCTCCAGTTCCAGGGTATCAGACAGACAGACAGACAGACAGAGATTAGGATGGAGGCCTGCCTGGTCTTTCTTTCTTTCTTATACTTTTAAAAAATGTTTATTTATTTATTTATTTATTTATTTATTTATTTATTTATTTATGTATGTATGTATTTATTATATATAAGTACACTGTAGCTGTCTTCAGACACTCCTGGAGATGGTGTCAGATTCTGGAGAATCTAAATCCCTCTTTTGGTCTGCATATGATGTACATAAACACAGCCTCACATATACTTCTAAAAATTTAAAGATGTGTGGGGCCACTGAAAGTGCTCAACAATTAACAGCATTGTCTCCTCTACCAGAGAACCTGGGATCAACTACGAGCAACTATATGGTGGCCCATCTCCAGTTCCAGGGGATCAGGCAGACAAAGAGAAAGAAAGACAAGGGTGGCAGGCCTCCCTGGTTTTTCTTTCTTTCTTATCCTTTTTAAAAAATGTTTATTTATTTATTTATGTACTTATTAGATATAAGTACACCGTAGCTGTCTTCAGACACTCCAGAAGAGGGTGTCCGATTCTGGAGAATATAAATCCCTCTTATGGTCTGCATATGTTGGACATAAACACAGATTCACATACACTTCTAAAAATTTAAGATGGGTGGGCCCACTGAAAGGGCTCAACAATTAACAGCATTGTCTCTTCTTCCAGAGAACCTGGGATCAACTACCAGCAACTATATGGTGGCCCATCTCCAGTTCCAGGGGATCAGACAGACAGACAGTCAGAGATAAAAAGGGCAGGCCTGCCTGGTTTTTCTTTCTTTCTTATCCTTTTAAAATAATGTTTATTTATTTATTTATTTATTTATTTATTTATTTATTTATTTATTAGATATAAGTACACTTAGTTGTCTTTAGACACTCCAGAAGAGGGTGTCAGATTCTGGAGAATCTAAATCCCTCTTATGGTCTGCATATGATGTACATAAACACAGCCTAACATATACTTCTAAAAATTTAAAGATAGGTGGAGCCACTGAAAGGGCTCAACAATTAACAGCATTGTCTCTTCTTCCAGAGAACCTGGGATCAACTAACAGCAACTATATGGTGGCCCATCTCCAGTTCCAAGGGATCAGACAGACAGAGAGACAGACTGACAGAGGTAAGGATGGAGGCCTGCCTGGTCTTTCTTTATTTCTTATACTTTTAAAAAAATGTTTATTTATTTATTTATTTATTTATTTATTAATTTATGTATTTATTAGATATAAGTACACTGTAGCTGTCTTCAGACACTCTAGAAGAGGGTGTCATCTTCTGGAGAATCTAAATCCCTCTTATGGTCTGCATATGATGTACATAAACACAGCCTCACATATACTTCTAAAAATTTAAAGATGGGTGGGCCCACTGAAAGGGCTCAACAATTAACACCATTGTCTCCTCTTCCAGAGAACGTGGGATCAACTACCAGCAACTATGTGGTGGCCCATCTCAAGTTGCAGGGCATCAGACAGACAGACAGACAGAAAGAGATAAGGATGGCAGGCCTGCCTGATTTATCTTTCTTTCTTATCTTTTTAAAAAATGTTTATTTATTTATTAATTTATTAATTTATTAATTTATTAATTAATTAATTAATTTATTTATTTATTTATTTATTTATTTATTTATTTATTTATGTATTAGATATAAGTACACTGTAGCTGTCTACAGACTCTCCAGAAGAGGGTGTCAGATTCTGGAGAATCTATATCCCTCTTATGGTCTGCATATGATGTACATAAACACAGCCTCACATATACTTCTAAAAATTTAAAGATGGTTGGGGCCACTGAAAAAGCTCAACAATTAACAGCATTGTCTCCTCTTCCAGAGGACCTGGGATCAACTACCAGCAACTATATTGTGGCCCATCTCCAGTTCCAGGTGATCAGACAGACATACATACAGACAGACAGACCAGGATTGCAGGCCTGCCTGGTTTTTCTTTCTTCTTATACATTTTAAAAATGTTTATTTATTTATATATATATTTATTAGATATAAGTACATTGTACCTGTCTTCAGACACTTCAGAAGAGGGTGTCATATTCTGGAGAATCTAAATCCCTCTTATGGACTGCATATTATGTACATAAACACAGCCTCACATATACTTCTAAAAATTTAAAGAAGGGTGGGGCCACTCTAAAAGCTCAACAATTAACAGCATTGTCTCCTCTTCCAGAGTACCTCGAATCAACTACCAGCAACTATATGGTGGCCCATCTCCAGTTCTAGACGATCAGACAGACAGACATACAGACAGTGATAAGGATGGCCGGCCTGCTTGGTCTTTCTTTCTTTCTTATCCTTTTTAAAAAATGTTTATTTATATATTTATTTATGTATTTATTAGATATAAGTACACTGTAGCTGTCTTCAGACACTCCAGAAGAGGGTGTCTGATTCTGGAGAATCTAAATCCCTCTTATGGTATGCATATGATGTACATAAACACAGCCTCACATATACTTCTAAAAATTTAAAGATGTGTGGGGCCACTGAGAGGGCTCAACAATTAACAGCATTGTCTCCTCTTTCAGAGAACCTGGGATAAACTACCAGTACCTTATGGTGGCCCATCTCCAGTTCCAGTGGATCAGACAGACAGACAGAGAGACAGAGAGAAAGAGATAAGGATGGCAGGTCTGCCTGGTCTTTCTTTATTTCTTATACTTTTTAAAAAATGTTTATTTATTTATTTATTTATTTATTTATTTATTTATTTATTTATTTATGTATTTATTAGATATAAGTACACTGTAGCCGTCTTCAGACACTCCAGAAGAGGGTGTCAGATTCTGGAGAATCTAAATCCCTATTATGGTCTGAATATGATGTACATAAACACAGCCTCACATATACTTCTAAATATTATAAATAGGTGGGGCCACTGAAAGGACTCAACAATTAACAGCATTGTCTACTCTTCCAGAGAACCTGGGATCAACTACCAGCACCTAAAAGGTGGCCCATCTCCAGTTCCAGGGGATCAGACAGACAGAAAGACAGACAGTGATAAGGATGGCAGGCCTGCCTGGTCTTTCTCTCTTTCTTATCCTTTTTTAAAAAAAATGTTTATTTATTTATTTATTTATTATTAGATATAAGTACACTGTAGCTGTTCAGACACTCCAGAAGAGGGTGTCAGATTCTGGAGAATCTAAATCCCTCTTATGGTCTGCATATGATGTACATAAACACAGCCTCACATATACTTCTAAAAATTTAAAGAAGTGTGGGGCCACTCTAAAAGCTCAACAATTAACAGCATTGTCTCCTCTTCCAGAGTACCTGGGATCAACTACCAGCAACTATATGTTGGCCCATCTCCAGTTCCAGGGGATCAGACAGACAGACATACAGACAGTGATAAGGATGGCAGGCCTGCCTGGTCTTTCTTTCTTTCTTATCCTTTTTAAAAAAATGTTTATATATATATTTATTTATGTATTTATTAGATATATGTACACTGTAGCTGCTTTCAGACACTCCAGAAGAGGGTGTCAGATTCTGGAGAATCTAAACCCCTCTTATGGTCTGCATATGATGTACATAAACACAGCCTCGCATATACTTCTAAAAATTTAAAGATGGGTGGGGCCACTGAGAGGGCTCAACAATTAACAGCATTGTCTCCTCTTTCAGAGAACCTGGGATAAACTACCAGCACCTTATGGTGGCCCATCTCCAGTTCCAGGGGATCAGACAGACAGACAGACAGACAGAAAGACAGAGATAAGGATGGCAGGCCTGCCTGGTCTTTCTTTATTTCTTATACTTTTTAAAATATGTTTATTTATTTATTTATTTATTTATTTATTTAATTATTTATGTATTTATTAGATATAAGTACACTGTAGCCGTCTTCAGACACTCCATAAGCGGGTGTCAGATTCTAGAGAATCTAAATCCCTCTTATGGTCTGAATATGATGTACATAAACACAGCCTCACATATACTTCTAAAAATTATAAATAGGTGGGGCCACTGAAAGGACTCAACAATTAACAGCATTGTCTCCTCTTCCAGAGAACCTGGGATCAACTACCAGCACCTAAAAGGTGGCCCATCTCCAGTTCCAGGGGATCAGACAGACAGACAGACAGACAGTGATAAGGATGGCAGGCCTGCCTGGTCATTCTTTCTTTATTATCCTTTTCAAAAAAATGTTTATTTATATATTTATTTATGTATTTATTAGATATAAGTACACTGTAGCTGTCTTCAGCCACTCCTGAAGAGGGTGTCAGATTCTGGAGAATCTAAATCCCTCTTATGGTCTGCATATGATGTACATAAACACAGCCTCACATATACTTCTAAAAATTTAAAGATGTGTGGGGCCAATGAGAGGGCTCAACAATTAACAACATTGTCTCCTCTTTCAGAGAACCTGGGATAAACTACCAGCACCTTATGGTGGCCCATCTCCAGTTCCAGTGGATCAGACAGACAGACAGACAGACAGAGAGACAGAGATAAGGATGGCAGGCCTGCCTGGTCTTTCTTTATTTCTTATACTTTTTAAAAAATGTTTATTTATTTATTTATTTATTTATTTATTTATTAGATATAAGTACACTGTAGCCGTCTTCAGACACTCCAGAAGAGGGTGTCAGATTCTAGAGAATCTAAATCCCTATTATGGTCTGAATATGATGTACATAAACACAGCCTCACATATACTTCTAAATATTATAAATAGGTGGGGCTACTGAAAGGACTCAACAATTAACAGCATTGTCTACTCTTCCAGAGAACCTGGGATCAACTACCAGCACCTAAAAGGTGGCCCATCTCCAGTTCCAGGGGATCAGACAGACAGAAAGACAGACAGTGATAAGGATGGCAGGCCTGCCTGGTCTTTCTCTCTTTCTTATCCTTTTTTTAAAAAAATGTTTATTTATTTATTTATTTATTTATTTATTTATTTATTTATTTATTTATTATTAGATATAAGTACACTGTAGCTGTTCAGACACTCCAGAAGAGGGTGTCAGATTCTGGAGAATCTAAATCCCTCTTATGGTCTGCATATGATGTACATAAACACAGCCTCACATATACTTCTAAAAATTTAAAGAAGTGTGGGGCCACTCTAAAAGCTCAACAATTAACACAATTGTCTCCTCTTCCAGAGTACCTGGGATCAACTACCAGCAACTATATGGTGGCCCATCTCCAGTTCCAGGGGATCAGACAGACAGACATACAGACAGTGATAAGGATGGCAGGCCTGCCTGGTCTTTCTTTCTTTCTTATCCTTTTAAAAAAATGTTTATTTATATATTTATTTATGTATTTATTAGATATAAGTACACTGTTGCTGTCTTCAGACACTCCAGAAGAGGGTGTCAGATTCTGGAGAATCTAAACCCCTCTTATGGTCTGCATATGATGTACATAAACACAGCCTCGCATATACTTCTAAAAATTTAAAGATGGGTGGGGCCACTGAGAGGGCTCAACAATTAACAGCATTGTCTCCTCTTTCAGAGAACCTGGGATAAACTACCAGCACCTTATGGTGGCCCATCTCCAGTTCCAGGGGATCAGACAGACAGACAGACAGACAGACAGAAAGACAGAGATAAGGATGGCAGGCCTGCCTGGTCTTTCTTTATTTCTTATACTTTTTAAAATATGTTTATTTATTTATTTATTTATTTATTTATTTATTTATTTATTTATTTATTAGATATAAGTACACTGTAGCCGTCTTCAGACACTCCAGAAGAGGGTGTCAGATTCTAGAGAATCTAAAGCCCTCTTATGGTCTGAATATGATGTACATAAACACAGCCTCACTTATACTTCTAAAAATTATAAATAGGTGGGGCCACTGAAAGGACTCAACAATTAACAGCATTGTCTCCTCTTCCAGAGAACCTGGGATCAACTACCAGCACCTAAAAGGTGGCCCATCTCCAGTTCCAGGGGATCAGACAGACAGACAGACAGACAGAGATAAGGATGGCAGGCCTGCCTGGTCATTCTTTCTTTATTATCCTTTTCAAAAAAATGTTTATTTATATATTTATTTATGTATTTATTAGATATAAGTACACTGTAGCTGTCTTCAGCCACTCCTGAAGAGGGTGTCAGATTCTGGAGAATCTAAATGCCTCTTATGGTCTGCATATGATGTACATAAACACAGCCTCACATATACTTCTAAAAATTTAAAGATGTGTGGGGCCAATGAGAGGGCTCAACAATTAACAACATTGTCTCCTCTTTCAGAGAACCTGGGATAAACTACCAGCACCTTATGGTGGCCCATCTCCAGTTCCAGTGGATCAGACAGACAGACAGACAGACAGAGAGACAGAGATAAGGATGGCAGGCCTGCCTGGTCTTTCTTTATTTCTTATACTTTTTAAAAAATGTTTATTTATTTATTTATTTATTTATTTATTTATTTATTAGATATAAGTACACTGTAGCCGTCTTCAGACACTCCAGAAGAGGGTGTCAGATTCTAGAGAATCTAAATCCCTATTATGGTCTGAATATGATGTACATAAACACAGCCTCACATATACTTCTAAATATTATAAATAGGTGGGGCTACTGAAAGGACTCAACAATTAACAGCATTGTCTACTCTTCCAGAGAACCTGGGATCAACTACCAGCACCTAAAAGGTGGCCCATCTCCAGTTCCAGGGGATCAGACAGACAGAAAGACAGACAGTGATAAGGATGGCAGGCCTGCCTGGTCTTTCTCTCTTTCTTATCCTTTTTTTAAAAAAATGTTTATTTATTTATTTATTTATTTATTTATTTATTTATTTATTTATTTATTTATTTATTTATTATTAGATATAAGTACACTGTAGCTGTTCAGACACTCCAGAAGAGGGTGTCAGATTCTGGAGAATCTAAATCCCTCTTATGGTCTGCATATGATGTACATAAACACAGCCTCACATATACTTCTAAAAATTTAAAGAAGTGTGGGGCCACTCTAAAAGCTCAACAATTAACACAATTGTCTCCTCTTCCAGAGTACCTGGGATCAACTACCAGCAACTATATGGTGGCCCATCTCCAGTTCCAGGGGATCAGACAGACAGACATACAGACAGTGATAAGGATGGCAGGCCTGCCTGGTCTTTCTTTCTTTCTTATCCTTTTAAAAAAATGTTTATTTATATATTTATTTATGTATTTATTAGATATAAGTACACTGTTGCTGTCTTCAGACACTCCAGAAGAGGGTGTCAGATTCTGGAGAATCTAAACCCCTCTTATGGTCTGCATATGATGTACATAAACACAGCCTCGCATATACTTCTAAAAATTTAAAGATGGGTGGGGCCACTGAGAGGGCTCAACAATTAACAGCATTGTCTCCTCTTTCAGAGAACCTGGGATAAACTACCAGCACCTTATGGTGGCCCATCTCCAGTTCCAGGGGATCAGACAGACAGACAGACAGACAGACAGAAAGACAGAGATAAGGATGGCAGGCCTGCCTGGTCTTTCTTTATTTCTTATACTTTTTAAAATATGTTTATTTATTTATTTATTTATTTATTTATTTATTTATTTATTTATTAGATATAAGTACACTGTAGCCGTCTTCAGACACTCCAGAAGAGGGTGTCAGATTCTAGAGAATCTAAAGCCCTCTTATGGTCTGAATATGATGTACATAAACACAGCCTCACTTATACTTCTAAAAATTATAAATAGGTGGGGCCACTGAAAGGACTCAACAATTAACAGCATTGTCTCCTCTTCCAGAGAACCTGGGATCAACTACCAGCACCTAAAAGGTGGCCCATCTCCAGTTCCAGGGGATCAGACAGACAGACAGACAGACAGAGATAAGGAGGGCAGGCCTGCCTGGTTTTTCTTTCTTTCTTATCCTTTTAAAATAAGGTTTATTTATTTTTTATTTATTTATTTATGTATTTTTTAGATATAAGTACACTGTAGTTGTCTTCAGACACTCCTGAAGAGGGTGTCAGATTCTGGACAATCTAAATCCCTCTTATGGTCTGCATATGATGTACGTAAACACAGCCTAACATATACTTCTAAAAATTTAAAGATAGGTGGAGCCACTGAAAGGGCTCAACAATTAACAGCATTGTCTCTTCTTCCAGAGAACCTGGGATCAACTAACAGCAACTATATGGTGGCCCATCTCCAGTTCCAAGGGATCAGACAGACAGACAGACAGACTGACAGAGGTAAGGATGGAGGCCTGCCTGGACTTTCTTTCTTTCTTATACTTTTAAAAAAATGTTTATTTATTTATTTATTTATTTATTTATTTATTTATTTATTTATTTATTATTAGATATAAGTACACTGTAGCCGTCTTCAGACACTCCAGAAGAGGGTGTCAGATTCTGGAGAATCTAAATCCCTCTTTTGGTCTGCATATGATGTACATATACACAGCCTCACATATACTTCTAAAAATTTAAAGAAGGGTTGGGCCACTCTAAAAGCTCAACAATTAACAGCATTGTCTCCTCTTCCAGAGTACCTGCGATCAACTACCAGCAACTATATGGTGGCCCATCTCCAGTTCCAGGGGATCAGACAGACAGACATTCAGACAGTGATAAGGATGGCAGGCCTGCCTGGTCATTCTTTCTTTCTTATCCTTTTCAAAAAAATGTTTATTTATATATTTATTTATGTATTTATTAGATATAAGTACACTGTAGCTGTCTTCAGACACCCCAGAAGAGGGTGTCAGATTCTGGAGAATCTAAATACCTCTTATGGTCTGCATATGATGTACATAAACACAGCCTCACATATACTTCTAAAAATTTAAAGATGTGTGGGGCCAATGAGAGGGCTCAACAATTAACAGCATTGTCTCCTCTTTCAGAGAACCTGGGATAAACTACCAGCACCTTATGGTGGCCCATCTCCAGTTCCAGTGGATCAGACAGACAGACAGACAGACAGAGAGACAGAGATAAGGATGGCAGGCCTGCCTGGTCTTTCTTTATTTCTTCTACTTTTTAAAAAATGTTTATTTATTTATTTATTTATTTATTTAATTATTTATGTATTTATTAGATATAAGTACACTGTAGCCGTCTCCAGACACTCCAGAAGAGGGTGTCAGGTTCTAGAGAATCAAAATCCCTCTTTGGTCTGAATATGATGTACATAAACACAGCCTCACATATACTTCTAAAAATTATAAATAGGTGGGGCCACTGAAAGGACTCAACAATTAACAGCATTGTCTAATCTTCCAGAGAACCTGGGATCAACTACCAGCACCTAAAAGGTGGCCCATCTCCAGTTCCAGGGGATCAGATAG
The DNA here is from genome assembly GCF_978045245.1 of Mus caroli. NCBI lineage: Eukaryota > Metazoa > Chordata > Mammalia > Rodentia > Muridae > Mus > Mus caroli. The sequence goes on from NW_028227278.1 coordinate 4,385,943, forward strand.
ACAGACAGACAGACAGTGATAAGGATGGCAGGCCTGCCTGGTCTTACTTTCTTTCTTATCCTTTTTTTAAAAAAATGTTCGTTTATTTATTTATTTATTTATTTATTTATTTATTTATTTATTTATTATTAGATATAAGTACACTGTAGCTGTTCAGACACTCCAGAAGAGGGTGTCAGATTCTGGAGAATCTAAATCCCTCTTATGGTCTGCATATGATGTACATAAACACAGCCTCACATATACTTCTAAAAATTTAAAGAAGGGTTGGGCCACTCTAAAAGCTCAAGAATTAACAGCATTGTCTCCTCTTCCAGAGTACCTGGGATCAACTACCAGCAACTATATGGTGGCCCATCTCCAGTTCCAGGGGATCAGACAGACAGACATACAGACAGTGATAAGGATGGCAGGCCTGCCTGGTCTTTCTTTCTTTCTTATCCTTTTAAAAAAAATGTTTATTTATATATTTATTTATGTATTTATTAGATATATGTACACTGTAGCTGTCTTCAGACACTCCAGAAGAGGGTGTCAGATCCTGGAGAATCTAAATCCCTCTTTTTTTTATTATTATTATTTTTTTTATATTTTTATTACATATTTTCCTCAATTACATTTCCAATACTATCCCAAAAGTCCCCCATAGCGCCCCCCACTTCCCTACCCACCCATTCCCATTCTTTTGGCCCTGGCATTCCCCTATATTGGGGCATATAAAGTTTGCAAGTCCAATGGGCCTCTCTTTCCATTGATGGCCGACTAGGCCATCTTTCGATACATATGCAGCTAGAGACAAGAGCTCCAGGGTTCTGGTTAGTACATCATGTTGTTCCAACAATAGGGTTGCAGATCCCTTTAGATCCTTGGGTACTTTCTCTAGCTTCTCCATTGGGAGCCCTGTGATACATCCAATAGCTGACTGTGAACATCCACTCCTGTGTTTGCTAGGCCCCGGCATCATCTCACAAGAGACAGCTATATTTGGGTCCTTTCAGCAAAATCTTGCTAGTGTATGCAATGGTGTCAGCGTTTAGAAGCTGATTATGGGACGGATCCCTGGATACAGCAGTCTCTAAATGGTCCATCCTTTCATCACAGCTACGAACTTTGTCTCTGTAACTCCTTCCCTGGGTGTTTTGTTCCCAATTCTAAGAAGGTGCACAGTGTCCACACTTTGGTCTTCATTCTTCTTGAGTTTCATGCGTTTATCAAATTGTATCTTATATCTTGGGTATCCTAAGTTTTGGGCTAATATCCACTTATCAATGAATACATATTGTGTGAGTTCTTTTGTGATTGTGTTACTTCACTCAAGATGATGCCCTCCAGGTCCATCCATTTGGCTAGGAATTTCATAAATTCATTCTTTTTAATAGCTGAGTAGTACTCCATTGTGTAAATGTACCATAATTTCTGTATCCATTCCTCTGTTGAGGGACATCTGGGTTCTTTCCAGCTTCTGGCTATTATAAATAGGGCTGCTATGAACATAGTGGAGCATGTGTCCTTTTTACCGGTTGGGACATCTTCTGGATATATGCCCAGGAGAGGTATTGCTGGATCCTCCGGTAGTACTATGTCCAATTTTCTGAGGAACCGCCAGACTGATTTCCAGAGTGGTTGTACAAGCTTGCAATCCCACCAACAATGGAGGAGTGTTCCTCTTTCTCCACATCCTCGCCAGCATCTGCTGTCACCTGAATTTTTGATCTTAGCCATTCTGACTGGTGTGAGGTGGAATCTCAGGGTTGTTTTGATTTGCATTTCCCTGATGATTAAGGATGTTGAACATTTTTTCAGGTGCTTCTCTGCCATTCGGTATTCCTCAGGTGAGAATTCTTTGTTCAGTTCTAAGCCCCATTTTTTAATGGGGTTATTTGACTTTCTGGAGTCCACCTTCTTGAGTTCTTTATATATATTGGATATTAGTCCCTTATCTGATTTAGGATAGGTGATGATCCTTTCCCAATCTGTTGGTGGTTTTTTTTGTCTTATTGATGGTGTCTTTAGCCTTGCAGAAGCTTTGTAGTTTCATGAGGTCCCACTTGTCAATTCTCGATCTTACAGCACAAGCCATTACTGTTCTATTCAGGAATTTTTCCCCTGTGCCCATATCTTCAAGGCTTTTCCCCACTTTCTCCTCTATAAGTTTCAGTGTCTCTGGTTTTATGTGAAGTTCCTTGATCCACTTAGACTTGACCTTAGTACAAGGAGATAGGAGTGGATCGATTCGCATTCTTCTACATGTTAACAACCAGTTGTGCCAGCACCATTTGTTGAAAATGCTGTCTTTCTTCCACTGGATGTTTTTAGCTCCCTTGTCGAAGATCAAGTGACCATAGGTGTGTGGGTTCATTTCTGGGTCTTCAATTCTATTCCATTGGTCTATTTGTCTGTCACTATACCAGTACCATGCAGTTTTTATCACAATTGCTCTGTAGTAGAGCTTTAGGTCCGGCATGGTGATTCCACCAGAGGTTCTTTTATCCTTGAGAAGAGTTTTTGCTATCCTAGGTTTTTTTGTTATTCCAGATGAATTTGCAGATTGCACTTTCTAATTCGTTGAAGAATTGATTTGGAATTTTGATGGGGATTGCATTGAATCTGTAGATTGCTTTTGGCAAGATAGCAATTTTTACAATGTTGATCCTGCCAATCCATGAGCATGGGAGATCTTTCCATCTTCTGAGATCTTCTAGAATTTCTTTCTTCAGAGACTTGAAGTTTTTATTATACAGATCTTTCACTTCCTTAGTTAGAGTCACGCCAAGATATTTTATATTATTTGTGACTATTGAGAAGGGTGTTGTTTCCCTAATTTCTTTCTCAGCCTGTTTATTCTTTGTGTAGAGAAAGGCCATTGATTTGTTTGAGTTAATTTTATATCCAGCTACTTCACCGAAGCTGTTTATCAGGCTTAGGAGTTCTCTGGTGGAATTTTTAGGGTCACTTATATATACTATCATATCATCTGCAAAGAGTGATATTTTGACTTCATCTTTTCCAATTTGTATCCCTTTGATCTCCTTTTGTTGTCGAATTGCTCTGGCTAGGACTTCAAGTACAATGTTGAATAGGTATGGAGAAAGTGGACAGCCTTGTCTAGTCCCTGATTTTAGAGGGATTGCTTCAAGCTTCTCACCATTTACTTTGATGTTGGCTACTGGTTTGCTGTAGATTGCTTTTATCATGTTTAGGTATGGGCCTTGAATTCCTGATCTTTCCAAGACTTTTATCATGAATGGGTGTTGGATCTTATCAAATGCTTTTTCCGCATCTAACGAGATGACCATGTGGTTTTTGTCTTTGAGTTTGTTTATATACTGGATTACGTTGATGGATTTCCGTATATTGAACCATCCCTGCATCCCTGGGATGAAACCTACTTGGTCAGGATGGATGATTGTTTTGATGTGTTCTTGGATTCGGTTAGCAAGAACTTTATTGAGGATTTTTGCATCAATATTCATAAGGGATATTGGTCTGAAGTTTTCTATCTTTGTTGGGTCTTTTTGTGGTTTAGGTATCAGAGTAATTGTGGCTTCATAGAATGAGTTGGGTAGAGTACCTTCTGTTTCTATTTTGTGGAATAGTTTGTGAAGAACTGGGATTAGATCTTCTTTGAAGGTCTGATAGAACTCTGCACTAAACCCATCTGGTCCTGGGCTTTTTTAGTTGGGAGACTATTAATGACTGCTTCTATTTCTTTGGGGGATATAGGGCTATTTAGATCATTAACCTGATCTTGATTCAACTTTGGTACCTGGTATCTGTCTAGGAACTTCTCCATTTCATCCAGGTTCTCCAGTTTTGTTGAGTATAGCCTTTGGTAGAAGGATCTGATGGTGTTTTGGATGTCTTCAGGATCTGTTGTTATGTCTCCTTTTTCATTTCTGATTTTGTTAATTAGGATGCTTTCCCTGTGCCCTCTAGTGAGTCTGGCTAAGGGTTTATCTATCTTGTTGATTTTCTCAAAGAACCAGCTCCTTGATTGGTTGATTCTTTGAATAGTTTTTCTTGTTTCCACTTGGTTGATTTCACCCCTGAGTTTGATTATTTCCTGCCGTCTACTCCTCTTGGGTGAATTTGCTTCCTTTTGTTCTAGTGCTTTTAGGTGTGTTGTCAAGCTGCTAATGTGTGCTCTCTCTAGTTTCCTTTTGGAGGCACTCAGAGCTATGAGTTTTCCTCTTAAAAATGCTTTCATTGCGTCCCATAAGTTTGGGTATGTTGTGGCTTCATTTTCATTGAACTCTAAAAAGTCCTTAATTTCTTTCTTTATTCCTTCCTTGACCAAGGTATCATTGAGAAGAGTGTTGTTCAGTTTCCACGTGAAGGTTGGCTTTCTATTATTTATTTTGTTATTGAAGATCAGCCTTAGTCCATGGTGATCTGATAGGATGCATGGGACAATTTCAATATTTTTATATCTGTTGAGGCCTGTTTTGTGACCAATTATGTGGTCAATTTTGGAGAAGGTACCATGAGGTGCTGAGAAGAAGGTATATCCTTTTGTTTTAGGATAGAATGTTCTGTAGATATCTGCCAGATCCATTTGATTCATAATTTCTCTTAGTTTCACTGTGTCCCTGTTTAGTTTCTGTTTCCATGATCTGTCCATTTGTGAAAGTGGTGTGTTGAAGTCTCCCACTATTATTGTATGAGGTGCAATGTGTGCTTTGAGCTTTACTAAAGTTTCTTTAATGAATGTGGCTGCCTTTGTATTTGGAGCATAGATATTCAGGATTGATAGTTCCTCTTGGAGGATTTTACCTTTGATGAGTATGAAGTGTCCCTCCCTGTCTTTTTTAATGACTTTGGGTTGGAAGTCAATCTTATCAGATATTAGAATGGCTACTCCAGCTTGTTTCTTCATGCCATTTGCTTGGAAAATTGTTTTCCAGCCTTTCATTCTGAGGTAGTGTCTATCCTTTTCTCTGAGATGAGTTTCCTGTAAGCAGCAAAATGTTGGGTCTTGTTTGTGTAGCCAGTTTGTTAGTCTATGTCTTTTTATCGGGGAGTTGAGTCCATTGATATTAAGAGATATTAAGGAAAAGTAATTGTTGTTTCCTGTTATTTTTGTTGTTAAAGTTGGCATTTTGTTCTTGTGGCTGTCTACTTTTAGGTTTGTTGAGGGATTACCTTCTTGTTGTTTCTAGGGCGTGGTTCCTGTCCTTGTATTGGTTTTTTTCTGTTATTATCCTTTGAAGGGCTGGGTTCGTGGAGAGATAATGTGTGAATTTGGTTTTGTCGTGGAATACTTTGGTTTCTCCATCTATGTTAATTGAGAGTTTGGCTGGGTATAGTAGCCTGGGCTGGAATTTGTGTTCTTTTAGTGTCTGTATAACATCTGTCCAGGATCTTCTGGCTTTCATAGTCTCTGGTGAAAAGTCTGGTGTAATTCTGATAGGCTTGCCTTTATATGTTACTTGGCCTTTTTCTCTTACTGCTTTTAGTATTCTATCTTTATTTAGAGCATTTGTTGCTCTGATTATTATGTGTCGGGAGGTATTTCTTTTCTGGTCCAGTCTATTTGGAGTTCTGTAGGCTTCTTGTATGTTCATGGGCATCTCTTTCTTTAGATTTGGGAAGTTTTCTTCTATAATTTTGTTGAAGATGTTTGCTGGTCCTTTGAGTTGAAAATCTTCATTCTCATCCACTCCTATTATCCGTAGGTTTGGTCTTCTCATTATGTCCTGTATTTCTTGGATGTTTTGAGTTAGGATCTTTTTGCATTTTACATTTTCCTTGATTGTTGTGCCGATGTTCTCTATGGAATCTTCTGCACCTGAGATTCTCTCTTCCATCTCTTGTATTCTGTTGCTGATGCTCGTATCTATGGTTCCAGATTTCTTTCCTAGGGTTTCTATCTCCAGTGTTGCCTCATTTTGGGTTTTCTTTATTGTGTCTACTTCCCTTTTTAGGTCTAGTATGGTTTTGTTCATTTCCATCATCTGTTTGGATGTGTTTTCCTGTTTTTCTGTAAGGACTTCTACCTGTTTGATTATGTTATCATGTTTTTCTTTAAGGATTTGTAACTCTTTAGCAGTGTTCTCCTGCAATTCTTTAAGGGATTTTTGTGCTTCCTCTTTATTGTCTTCTGCCTTTTTAGCAGTGTTCTCCTGCATTTCTTTAAGTGTGTTATTAAAGTCCTTCTTGAAGTCCTCTATCATCATCAGGAGATATGCTTTTAAATCCGTGTCTAGCTTTTCCGGTGTGTTGGGGTGCCCTGGACTGGGCGAAGTGGGGGTGCTGGGTTCTGATGATGGTGAGTGGTCTTGGTTTCTGTTAGTAAGATTATTACGTTTACCTTTCGCCATTTGGTAATCTCTGGGGTTAGTTGTTATCGTTGTCACTATTTAAAGATTGGAGCAGGAACTGTGTTCCACTCACCAGCAGTCTCTAAATCCTGCGGCGGGGGTCGTGGGTAGCTGACGGTACCCCGGTGCTGGTCCAGCCGGAAGAGGCCTGTGGTCCTACTCAGGCCGTTTTTCTGCTTCCCTAACTAATGCAGTCTCTGGTCCCGCGTGCAATTGGATTGGAGCAGAAGCTGTGTTCCACTCTCCAGAAGTCTTAAGATCCAGCAGTCCCAAAATCCTGCGGCGGGGGTCGTGGGTAGCTGGCGGGTGTCAGGTAACCCTGCGCTCCCGATACCCCGGCGCTGATCCGGCTGGATGAGGCCTGTGGTCCTACTCAGGCCGGTTTCTGCTTCCCTAACTAATCTCTAAATCCCTCTTATGGTCTGCATATTCGGTACATAAACACAGCCTTTCATATACTTCTAAAAATTTAAAGATGGGTGGGGCCACTGAGAGGGCTCAATAATTAACAGCATTGTCTCCTCTTTCAGAGAACCTGGGATAAACTACCAGCACCTTATGGTGGCCCATCTCCAGTTCCATTGGATCAGACAGACAGACAGACAGAGAGACAGAGATAAGGATGGCAGGCCTGCCTGGTCTTTCTTTATTTCTTATACTTTTTAAAAAATGTTTATTTATTTATTTATTTATTTATTTATTCATTTATTTATTTATGTAGTTATTAGATATAAGTACACTGTAGCCGTCTTCAGACACTCCAGAAGAGGGTGTCAGATTCTAGAGAATCTAAATCCCTCTTATGGTCTGAATATGATGTACATAAACACAGCCTTGCATATACTTCTAAAAATTTAAAGATGGGTGGGGCCACTGAGAGGGCTCAACAATTAACAGCATTGTCTCCTCTTTCAGAGAACCTGGAATAAACTACCAGCACCTTATGGTGGCCCATCTCCAGTTCCAGGGGATCAGACAGACAGACAGGCAGAGAGACAGAGATATGGATGGCAGGCCTGCCTGGTCTTTCTTTATTTCTTATACTTTTTAAAAAATGTTTATTTATTTATTTATTTATTTATTTACTTACTTATTTATTTATGTATTTATTAGATATAAGTACACTGTAGCCGTCTTCAGACACTCCAGAAGAGGGTGTCAGATTCTAGAGAATCTAAATCCCTCTTATGGTCTGAATATGATGTACATAAACACAGCCTCACATATACTTCTAAAAATTATAAATAGTTGGGGCCACTGAAAGGACTCAACAATTAACAGCATTGTCTCCTCTTCCAGAGAACCTGGGATCAACTACCAGCACCTAAAAGGTGGCCCATCTCCAGTTCCAGGGGATCAGACAGACAGACAGACAGACAGTGATAAGGATGGCAGGCCTGCCTGGTCTTTCTTTCTTTCTTATCCTTTTTTTAAAAAAATGTTTATTTATTTATTTATTTATTTATTTATTTATTATAGATATAAGTACACTGTAGCTGTTCAGATACTCCAGAAGAGGGTGTCAGATTCTGGAGAATCTAAATCCCTCTTATGGTCTGCATATGATGTACATAAACACAGCCTCACATATACTTCTAAAAATTTAAAGAAGGGTGGGGCCACTCTAATAGCTCAACAATTAACAGCATTGTCTCCTCTTCCAGAGTACCTGGGATCAACTACCAGCAACTATATGGTGGCCCATCTCCAGTTCCAGGGGATCAGACAGACAGACATACAGACAGTGATAAGGATGGCAGTCCTGCCTGGTCTTTCTTTCTTTCTTATCCTTTTTAAAAAAATGTTTATTTATATATTTATTTATGTATTTATTAGATATAAGTACACTGTAGCTGTCTTCAGACACTCCAGAAGAGGGTGTCAGATTCTGGAGAATCTAAATCCCTTTTATGGTCTGCATATGATGTACATAAACACAGCCTCACATATACTTCTAAAAATTTTAAGATGTGTGGGGCCACTGAGAGGGCTCAACAATTAACAGCATTGTCTCCTCTTTCAGAGAACCTGGGATAAACTACCAGCACCTTATGGTGGCCCATCTCCAGTTCCAGTGGATCAAACAGACAGACAGACAGAGAGACAGAGATATGGATGGCAGGCCTGACTGGTCTTTCTTTATTTCTTATACTTTTTAAAAAATGTTTATTTATTTATTCATTTATTTATTTATTTATGTATTTATTAGATATAAGTACACTGTAGCCGTCTTCAGACACTCCAGAAGATGGTGTCAGATTCTGGAGAATCTAAATCCCTCTTATGGTCTGAATATGATGTACATAAACACAGCCTCACATATACTTGTAAATATTAAAATGGGTGGGGCCACTGAAAGGGCTCAACAATTAACAGCATTGTCTCCTCTTCGGGAACCTGGGATCAACTACCAGCACCTACAAGGTGGCCCATCTCCAGTTCCAGGGGATCAGACAGACAGACAGACAGACAGAGATAAGTATGGCAGGCCTGCCTGGTCTTTCTTTCTTTCTTATGGTTTTAAAATAATGTTTATTTATTTATTTATTTATATATGTTTGTATTTATTAGATATAAGTACACTGTAGTTGTCTTCAGACACTCCAGAAGAGGGTGTCAGATTCTGGAGAAACTAAATCCCTCTTATGGTCTGCATATGATGTACATAAACACAGCCTAACATATACTTCTAAAAATTTAAAGATAGGTGGAGCCACTGAAAGGGCTCAACAATTAATAGCATTGTCTCCTCTTCCAGAGAACCTGGGATCAACTAACAGCAACTATATCGTGGCCCATCTCCAGTTCCAAGGGATCAGACAGTCTGACAGACAGACAGACTGACAGAGATTAGGATGTCAGGCCTGCCTGGTCTTTCTTTCTTTATTATCCTTTTTAAAAAATGTTTATTTATTTATGTAGTTATTAGATATAAGTACACTGTAGCTGTCTTCAGACACTCCAGAAGAGGGTGTCAGATTCTGGAGAATCTAAATCCCTCTTATGGTCTGCATATGATGTACATAAACACAGCCTCACATATACTACTAAAAATTTAACGATGGGTGGAGCCACTGAAAGTGTTCAACAATTAACAGCATTGTCTCCTCTTCCAGAGAACCTGGGATCAACTACCAGCACTTATATGGTGGCCCATCTCCAGTTCCAGGGGATCAGAACGACTGATAGACAGACAGACAGAGATAAGGATGGTAGGCCTGCCTGGTCTTTCTTTTTTTCTTATCAGGTTTAAATAATGTTTATTTATTTATTTATTTATTTATTTATTTATTTATTTATGTATTTATTAGATATAAGTACACTGTAGCTGTCTTCAGACACTCCAGAAGAGGGTGTCAGATTCTGGAGAATCTAAATCCCTCTTATGGTCTGCATATGATGTACATAAACACAGACTCACATATACTTCTAAAAATTTAAGATGGGTAGGGCCACTGATAGGGCTCAACAATTAAGAGCATTGTCTCCTCTTCCAGAGAACCTTGGATCAACTACCAGCAACTATATGGTGGCCCATCTCCAGTTCCCGGGGATCAGATAGACAGACAGACAGACAGGCAGAGATATGGATGGCAGGCCTGCCTGGTCTTTCTTTCTTTCTTATCCTTTTTAAAAAATGTTTATTTATTTATTTATTTATTTATTTATTTATCTATTTATTTATTAGATATAAGTACACTGTAGCTGTCTTCAGACACTCCAGAAGAGGGTGTCAGATTCTGGAGAATATAAATCCCTCTTATGGTCTGCATATTATGTACATAAACACAGCCTCACATATACTTCTAAATATTTAAAGATCGGTAGGGCCACTGATAGGGCTCAACAATTAACAGCATTGTCTCCTCTTCCAGAGAACCTGGGATCAACTACCAGCAACTTTATGGTAGCCCAAATCCAGTTCCAGGGGATCAGACAGACAGACAGACAGACAGAGATAAGGATGGTAGGCCTGACTGGTCTTACTTTCTTTTTTATCCTTTTTAAAAAATGTTTATTTATTTATTTATTTATTTATTTATTTATTTATTTATTTATTTATTATATATAAGTACACTGTAGCTCTCTTCAGTCACTCCAGTAGAGGGTGTCAGATTCTGGAGAATCTAAATCCTCTTATAATCTGAATATGATGTACATAAACACAGCCTCACATAAACTTCTAAATATTTAAAGAAGTGTGGGGCCACTGAAAGGGCTCAACAATTAACCGAATTGTCTCCTCTTCCAGAGAACCTTGGATCAACTACTAGCACTATATGGTGGCCCATCTCCAGTTCCCGGGGATCAGATAGACAGACAGACAGACAGACAGAGATAAGGATGGTAGGCCTGCCTGGTCTTTCTTTCTTTCTTATACTTTTTAAAAAATGTTTATTTATTTATTTATTTATTTATTTATTTATTTATCTATTTATTTATTAGATATAAGTACACTGTAGCTGTCTTCAGACACTCCAGAAGAGGGTGTCAGATTCTGGAGAATCTAAATCCCTCTTATGGTCTGCATATGATGTACATAAACACAGCCTCACATATACCTCTAAATATTTAAAGATGGGTGGCGCCACTGAAAGGGCTCAACAATTAACAGCATTGTCTCCTCTTCCAGAGTACCTGGGATCAACTACCAGCAACTATATGGTGGCCCATCTCCAGTTCCAGGGGATCAGACAGACAGACATACAGACAGTGATAAGGATGGCAGGCCTGCCTGATCTTTCTTTCTTTCTTATCCTTTTTAAAAAAATTTTTATTTATATATTTATTTATGTATTTATTAGATATAAGTACACTCTAGCTGTCTTCAGACACTCCAGAAGAGGGTGTCAGATTCTGGAGAATCTAAATCCCTCTTATGGTCTGCATATGATGTACATAAACACAGCCTCGCATATACTTCTAAAAATTTAAAGATGTGTGCGGCCACTGAGAGGGCTCAACAATTAACAGCATTGTCTCCTCTTTCAGAGAACCTGGGATAAACTACCAGCACATTATGGTGGCCCATCTCCAGTTCCAGGGGATCAGACAGACAGACAGACAGACAGTGATAAGGATGGCAGGCCTGCCTGGTCTTTCTTTCTTTCTTATCCTTTTTTTAAAAAAATGTTTGTTTATTTATTTATTTATTTATTTATTTATTTATTTATTATATATAAGTACACTGTAGCTCTCTTCAGTCACTCCAGTAGAGGGTGTCAGATTCTGGAGAATCTAAATCCTCTTATAATCTGAATATGATGTACATAAACACAGCCTCACATAAACTTCTAAATATTTAAAGAAGTGTGGGGCCACTGAAAGGGCTCAACAATTAACCGAATTGTCTCCTCTTCCAGAGAACCTTGGATCAACTACTAGCACTATATGGTGGCCCATCTCCAGTTCCCGGGGATCAGATAGACAGACAGACAGACAGACAGAGATAAGGATGGTAGGCCTGCCTGGTCTTTCTTTCTTTCTTATACTTTTTAAAAAATGTTTATTTATTTATTTATTTATTTATTTATCTATTTATTTATTAGATATAAGTACACTGTAGCTGTCTTCAGACACTCCAGAAGAGGGTGTCAGATTCTGGAGAATCTAAATCCCTCTTATGGTCTGCATATGATGTACATAAACACAGCCTCACATATACCTCTAAATATTTAAAGATGGGTGGCGCCACTGAAAGGGCTCAACAATTAACAGCATTGTCTCCTCTTCCAGAGTACCTGGGATCAACTACCAGCAACTATATGGTGGCCCATCTCCAGTTCCAGGGGATCAGACAGACAGACATACAGACAGTGATAAGGATGGCAGGCCTGCCTGATCTTTCTTTCTTTCTTATCCTTTTTAAAAAAATTTTTATTTATATATTTATTTATGTATTTATTAGATATAAGTACACTCTAGCTGTCTTCAGACACTCCAGAAGAGGGTGTCAGATTCTGGAGAATCTAAATCCCTCTTATGGTCTGCATATGATGTACATAAACACAGCCTCGCATATACTTCTAAAAATTTAAAGATGTGTGCGGCCACTGAGAGGGCTCAACAATTAACAGCATTGTCTCCTCTTTCAGAGAACCTGGGATAAACTACCAGCACATTATGGTGGCCCATCTCCAGTTCCAGGGGATCAGACAGACAGACAGACAGACAGTGATAAGGATGGCAGGCCTGCCTGGTCTTTCTTTCTTTCTTATCCTTTTTTTAAAAAAATGTTTGTTTATTTATTTATTTATTTATTTATTTATTTATTTATTTATTTATTTATTTATTTATTATTAGATATAAGTACACTGTAGCTGTTCAGACACTCCAGAAGAGGGTGTCAGATTCTGGAGAATCTAAATCCCTCTTATGGTCTGCATATGAGGTACATAAACACAGCCTCACATATACTTCTAAAAATTTAAAGAAGGGTGGGGCCACTCTAAAAGCTCAACAATTAACAGCATTGTCTCCTCTTCCAGAGTACCTGGGATCAACTACCAGCAACTATATGGTGGCCCATCTCCAGTTCCAGGGGATCAGACAGACAGACATACAGACAGTGATAAGGATGGCAGGCCTGCCTGGTCTTTCTTTCTTTATTATCCTTTTTTAAAAAATGTTAATTTTTATATTTATTTATGTATTTTTTAGATATATGTACACTGTAGCTGTCTTCAGACACTCCAGAAGAGGGTGTCAGATTCTGGAGAATCTAAATCCCTCTTATGGTCTGCATATTCGGTACATAAACACAGCCTTGCATATACTTCTAAAAATTTAAAGATGGGTGGGGCCACTGAGAGGGCTCAACAATTAACAGCATTGTCTCCTCTTTCAGAGAACCTGGGATAAACTACCAGCACCTTATGGTGGCCCATCTCCAGTTCCAGGGGATGAGACAGACAGACAGACAGAGAGACAGAGATATGGATGGCAGGCCTGCCTGGTCTTTCTGTATTTCTTATACTTTTTAAAAATGTTTATTTATTTATTTATTTATTTATTTATTTATTTATTTATTTATTTATTTATTTATTATTAGATATAAGTACACTGTAGCTGTTCAGACACTCCAGAAGAGGGTGTCAGATTCTGGAGAATCTAAATCCCTCTTATGGTCTGCATATGATGTACATAAACACAGCCTCACATATATTTCTAAAAATTTAAAGAAGGGTGGGGCCACTCTAAAAGCTCAACAATTAACAGCATTGTCTCCTCTTCCAGAGTACCTGGGATCAACTACCAGCAACTATATGGTGGCCCATCTCCAGTTCCAGGGGATCAGACAGACAGACATACAGACAGTGATAAGGATGGCAGGCCTGCCTGGTCTTTCTTTCTTTCTTATCCTTTTTTAAAAAATGTTTATTTATATATTTATTTATGTATTTATTAGATATAAGTACACTGTAGCTGTCTTCAGACACTCCAGAAGAGGGTGTCAGATTCTGGAGAATCTAAATCCCTTTTATGGTCTGCATATGATGTACATAAACACAACCTCACGTATACTTCTAAAAATTTAAAGATGTGTGGGGCCACTGAGAGGGCTCAACAATTAACAGCATTGTCTCCTCTTTCAGAGAACCTGGGATAAACTACCAGCACCTTATGGTGGCCCATCTCCAGTTCCTGTGGATCAGACAGACAGACAGACAGAGAGACAGAGATATGGATGGCAGGCCTGACTGGTCTTTCTTTATTTCTTATACTTTTAAAAAAATGTTTATTTATTCATTTATTTATTTATTTATGTATTTATTAGTTATAAGTACACTGTAGCCGTCTTCAGACACTCCAGAAGATGGTGTCAGATTCTGGAGAATCTAAATCCCTCTTATGGTCTGAATATGATGTACATAAACACAGCCTCACATATACTTGTAAAAATTAAAAATGGGTGGGGCCACTGAAAGGGCTAAACAATTATCAGCATTGTCTCCTCTTCCAGAGAACCTGGGATCAACTACAAGCATCTACAAGGTGGCCCATCTCCAGTTCCAGGGGATCAGACAGACAGACAGACAGACAGAGATATGGATGGCAGGCCTGCCTGGTCTTTCTTTCTTTATTATCCTTTTTAAAAAATGTTTATTTATTTTTGTATTTATTAGATATAAGTACACTGTAGCTGTCTTCAGACACTCCAGAAGAGGGTGTCAGATTCTGGAGAATCTAAATCCCTCTTATGGTCTGCATATGATGTACATAAACACAGCCTCACATGTACTACTAAAAATTTAACGATGGGTGGGGCCACTGAAAGCGCTCAACAATTAACAGCATTGTCTCCTCTTCCAGAGAACCTGGGATCAACTACCAGCACCTATATGGTGGCCCTTCTCCAGTTCCAGGGGATCAGAACGACTGATAGACAGACAGACAGAGATAAGGATGGTAGGCCTGCCTGGTCTTTCTTTTTTTCTTATCCGGTTTAAATAATGTTTATTTATTTATTTATTTATTTATGTATTTATTAGATATAAGTACACTGTAGCTGTCTTCAGACACTCCAGAAGAGGGTGTCAGATTCTGGAGAATCTAAATTCCTCTTATGGTCTGCATATGATGTACATAAACACAGCCTCACATATACTTCTAAATATTTAAAGATCGGTAGGGCCACTTATAGGGCTCAACAATTAACAGCATTGTCTCCTCTTCCAGAGATCCTGGGATCAACTACCAGCAACTTTATGGTAGCCCAACTCCAGTTCCAGGGGATCAGACAGACAGACAGACAGACAGACAGAGATAAGGATGGCAGGCCTGCCTGGTTTTCTTTATTTCTTATACTTTTTAAAAAATGTTTATTTATTTATTTATTTATTTATTTATTTATTTATTTATTTATGTATTTATTAGATATAAGTACACTGTAGCTGTCTTCAGACACTCCAGAAGAGGGTGTCAGATTCTGGAGAATCTAAATCCCTCTTATGGTCTGCATATGATGTACATAAACACAGCCTCACATATACTTCTAAATATTTAAAGATGGGTAGGGCCACTGATAGGGCTCAACAATTAACAGCATTGTCTCCTCTTCCAGAGAACCTGGGATCAACTACCAGCAACTTTATGGTAGCCCAACTCCAGTTCCAGGGGTTCAGACAGAAAGACAGACAGACAGAGATAAGGATGGCAGGCCAGCCTGGTCTTACTTTCTTTCTTATCCTTTTTAAAAAATGTTTATTTATTTATTTATTTATTTATTTATTTATTTATTTATTTATTAATTATAAGTACACTGTATCTGTCTTCAGTCACTCCAGTAGAGGGTGTCAGATTCTGGAGAATCTAAATCCTCTTATAATCTGAATATGATGTACATAAACACAGCCTCACATAAACTTCTAAATATTTAAAGAAGTGTGGGGCCACTGAAAGGGCTCAACAATTAACCGAATTGTCTCCTCTTCCAGAGAACCTTGGATCAACTACCAGCACTATATGGTGGCCCATCTCCAGTTCCCGGGGATCAGATAGACAGACAGACAGACAGACAGAGATATGGATGGCAGGCCTGCCTGGTCTTTCTTTCTTTCTTATACTTTTTAAAAAATGTTTGTTTATTTATTTATTTATTTATTTATTTATTTATTTATTTATCTATTTATTTATTAGATATAAGTACACTGTAGCTGTCTTCAGACACTCCAGAAGAGGGTGTCAGATTCTGGAGAATCTAAATTCCTCTTATGGTCTGCATATGATGTACATAAACACAGCCTCACATAAACTTCTAAATATTTAAAGAAGTGTGGGGCCACTGAAAGGGCTCAACAATTAACCGAATTGTCTCCTCTTCCAGAGAACCTTGGATCAACTACCAGCACTATATGGTGGCCCATCTCCAGTTCCCGGGGATCAGATAGACAGACAGACAGACAGACAGAGATATGGATGGCAGGCCTGCCTGGTCTTTCTTTCTTTCTTATACTTTTTAAAAAATGTTTATTTATTTATTTATTTATTTATTTATTTATTTATCTATTTATTTATTAGATATAAGTACACTGTAGCTGTCTTCAGACACTCCAGAAGAGGGTGTCAGATTCTGGAGAATCTAAATCCCTCTTATGGTCTGCATATGATGTACATAAACACAGCCTCACATACACCTCTAAATATTTAAAGATGGGTGGCGCCACTGAAAGGGCTCAACAATTAACAGCATTGTCTCCTCTTCCAGAGTACCTGGGATCAACTACCAGCAACTATATGGTGGCCCATCTCCAGTTCCAGGGGATCAGACAGACAGACATACAGACAGTGATAAGGATGGCAGGCCTGCCTGGTCTTTCTTTATTTCTTATACTTTTTAAAAAATGTTTATTTATTTATTTATTTATGTATTTATTAGATATAAGTACACTGTAGCTGTCTTCAGACACTCCAGAAGAGGGTGTCAGATTCTGGAGAATCTAAATCCCTCTTGTGGTCTGCATATGATGTACATAAACACAGCCTCACATATACTTCTAAATATTTAAGTATGGGTAGGGCCACTGATAGGGCTCAACAATTAACAGCATTGTCTCCTCTTCTAGAGAACCTGGGATCAACTACCAGCAACTTTATGGTAGCCCAACTCCAGTTCCAGGGGATCAGACAGACAGACAGACAGACAGACATAAGGATGGCAGGCCAGCCTGGTCTTACTTTCTTTCTTTTCCTTTTTAAAAAATGTTTATTTATTTATTTATTTATTTATTTATTTATTTATTTATTATATATAAGTACACTGTATCTGTCTTCAGTCACTCCAGTAGAGGGTGTCAGATTCTGGAGAATCTAAATCCTCTTATAATCTGAATATGATGTACATAAACACAGCCTCACATAAACTTCTAAATATTTAAAGAAGTGTGGGGCCACTGAAAGGGCTCAACAATTAACCGAATTGTCTCCTCTTCCAGAGAACCTTGGATCAACTACCAGCACTATATGGTGGCCCATCTCCAGTTCCCGGGGATCAGATAGACAGACAGACAGACAGACAGAGATATGGATGGCAGGCCTGCCTGGTCTTTCTTTCTTTCTTATACTTTTTAAAAAATGTTTATTTATTTATTTATTTATTTATTTATTTATTTATTTATTTATCTATTTATTTATTAGATATAAGTACACTGTAGCTGTCTTCAGACACTCCAGAAGAGGGTGTCAGTTTCTGGAGAATCTAAATCCCTCTTATGGTCTGCATATGATGTACATAAACACAGCCTCACATATACCTCTAAATATTTAAAGATGGGTGGCACCACTGAAAGGGCTCAACAATTAATAGCATTGTCTCCTCTTCCAGAGTACCTGGGATCAACTACCAGCAACTATATGGTGGCCCATCTCCAGTTCCAGGGGATCAGACAGACAGACATACAGACAGTAATAAGGATGGCAGGCCTGCCTGGTCTTTCTTTCTTTCTTATCCTTTTTAAAAAATGTTTATTTATTTATTTATTTATTTATTTATTTATTTATTTATTATATATAAGTACACTGTAGCTGTCTTCAGTCACTCTAGTAGAGGGTGTCAGATTCTGGATAATCTAAATCCTCTTATAATCTGAATATGATGTACATAAACACAGCCTCACATAAACTTCTAAATATTTAAAGAAGTGTGGGGCCACTGAAAGGGCTCAACAATTAACCGAATTGTCTCCTCTTCCAGAGAACCTTGGATCAACTACCAGCACTATATGGTGGCCCATCTCCAGTTCCCGGGGATCAGATAGACAGACAGACAGACAGACAGAGATATGGATGGCAGGCCTGCCTGGTCTTTCTTTCTTTCTTATACTTTTTAAAAAATGTTTATTTATTTATTTATTTATTTATTTATTTATTTATTTATCTATTTATTTATTAGATATAAGTACACTGTAGCTGTCTTCAGACACTCCAGAAGAGGGTGTCAGATTCTGGAGAATCTAAATCCCTCTTATGGTCTGCATATGATGTACATAAACACAGCCTCACATACACCTCTAAATATTTAAAGATGGGTGGCGCCACTGAAAGGGCTCTAAAATTAACAGCATTGTCTCCTCTTCCAGAGTACCTGGGATCAACTACCAGCAACTATATGGTGGCCCATCTCCAGTTCCAGGGGATCAGACAGACAGACATACAGACAGTGATAAGGATGGCAGGCCTGCCTGGTCTTTCTTTCTTTCTTATCCTTTTTAAAAAAATGTTTATTTATATATTTATTTATGTATTTATTAGATATAAGTACACTGTAGCTGTCTTCAGACACTCCAGAAGAGGGTGTCAGATTCTGGAGAATCTAAATCCCTCTTATGGTCTGCATATGATGTACATAAACACAGCCTCACATATACTTCTAAAAATTTAAAGATGTGTCGGGCCACTGAGAGGGCTCAACAATTAACAGCATTGTCTCCTCTTTCAGAGAACCTGGGATAAACTACCAGCACCTTATGGTGGCCCATCTCCAGTTCCAGTGGATCAGATAGACAGACAGACAGAGAGACAGAGATAAGGATGGCAGGCCTGCCTGGTCTTTCTTTATTTCTTATACTTTTTAAAAAATGTTTATTTATTTATTTATTTATTTATGTATTTATTAGATATAAGTACACTGTAGCTGTCTTCAGACACTCCAGAAGAGGGTGTCAGATTCTGGAGAATCTAAATCCCTCTTATGGTCAGCATATGATGTACATAAACACAGCCTCACATATACTTCTAAATATTTAAATATGGGTAGGGCCACTGATAGGGCTCAACAATTAACAGCATTGTCTCCTCTTCTAGAGAACCTGGGATCAACTACCAGCAACTTTATGGTAGCCCAACTCCAGTTCCAGGGGATCAGACAGACAGACAGACAGACAGAGATAAGGATGGCAGGCCAGCCTGGTCTTACTTTCTTTCTTATCCTTTTTAAAAAATGTTTATTTATTTATTTATTTATTTATTTATTTATTTATTATATATAAGTACACTGTATCTGTCTTCAGTCACTCCAGTAGAGGGTGTCAGATTCTGGAGAATCTAAATCCTCTTATAATCTGAATATGATGTACATAAACACAGCCTCACATAAACTTCTAAATATTTAAAGAAGTGTGGGGCCACTGAAAGGGCTCAACAATTAACCGAATTGTCTCCTCTTCCAGAGAACCTTGGATCAACTACCAGCACTATATGGTGGCCCATCTCCAGTTCCCGGGGATCAGATAGACAGACAGACAGACAGACAGAGATATGGATGGCAGGCCTGCCTGGTCTTTCTTTCTTTCTTATACTTTTTAAAAAATGTTTATTTATTTATTTATTTATTTATTTATTTATTTATTTATTTATCTATTTATTTATTAGATATAAGTACACTGTAGCTGTCTTCAGACACTCCAGAAGAGGGTGTCAGGTTCTGGAGAATCTAAATCCCTCTTATGGTCTGCATATGATGTACATAAACACAGCCTCATATATACCTCTAAATATTTAAAGATGGGTGGCACCACTGAAAGGGCTCAACAATTAACAGCATTGTCTCCTCTTCCAGAGTACCTGGGATCAACTACCAGCAACTATATGGTGGCCCATCTCCAGTTCCAGGGGATCAGACAGACAGACATACAGACAGTGATAAGGATGGCAAGCCTGCCTGGTCTTTCTTTCTTTCTTATCCTTTTTAAAAAATGTTTATTTATTTATTTATTTATTTATTTATTTATTTATTTATTTATTTATTATAAGTACACTGTAGCTGTCTTCAGTCACTCCAGTAGAGGGTGTCAGATTCTGGAGAATATAAATCCTCTTATAATCTGAATATGATGTACATAAACACAGCCTCACATAAACTTCTAAATATTTAAAGAAGTGTGGGGCCACTGAAAGGGCTCAACAATTAACCGAATTGTCTCCTCTTCCAGAGAACCTTGGATCAACTACCAGCACAATATGGTGGCCCATCTCCAGTTCCCGGGGATCAGATAGACAGACAGACAGACAGACAGAGATATGGATGGCAGGCCTGCCTGGTCTTTCTTTCTTTCTTATACTTTTTAAAAAATGTTAATTTATTTATTTATTTATTTATTTATTTATTTATTTATTTATTATATATAAGTACACTGTAGCTGTCTTCAGTCACTCCAGTAGAGGGTGTCAGATTCTGGAGAATCTAAATCCTCTTATAATCTGAATATGATGTACATAAACACAGCCTCACATAAACATCTAAATATTTAAAGAAGTGTGGGGCCACTGAAAGGGCTCAACAATTAACCGAATTGTCTCCTCTTCCAGAGAACCTAGGTTCAACTACCAGCACTATATGGTGGCCCATCTCCAGTTCGCGGGGATCAGATAGACAGACAGACAGACAGACAGACAGAGATATGGATGGCAGGCCTGCCTGGTCTTTCTGTATTTCTTATACTTTTTAAAAAATGTTTATTTATTTATTTATTTATTTATTTATTTATCTATTTATTTATTAGATATAAATACACTGTAGCTGTCTTCAGACACTCCAGAAGAGGGTGTCAGATTCTGGAGAATCTAAATCCCTCTTATGGTCTGCATATGATGTACATAAACACAGCCTCATATATACCTCTAAATATTTAAAGATGGGTGGCGACACTGAAAGGGCTCAACAATTAACAGCATTGTCTCCTCTTCCAGAGTACCTGGGATCAACTACCAGCAACTATATGGTGGTCCATATCCAGTTCCAGGGGATCAGACAGACAGACATACAGACAGTGATAAGGATGGCAGGCCTGCCTGGTCTTTCTTTCTGTCTTATCCTTTTTAAAAAAATGTTTATTTTTATATTTATTCATGTATTTATTAGATATAAGTACACTGTAGCTGTCTTCAGACACTCCAGAAGAGGGTGTCAGATTCTGGAGAATCTAAATCCCTCTTATGGTCTGCATATGATGTACATAAACACAGCCTCACATATACCTCTAAATATTTAACGATGGGTGGCGCCACTGAAAGGGCTCAACAATTAACAGCATTGTCTCCTCTTCCAGAAAACCTGGGATCAACTACCAGCAACTATATGGTGGCCCATCTCCAGTTCCAATGGATCAGACAGACAGTCAGACTGACAGAGATAAGGATGGAGGCCTGCCTGGTCTTTCTTTCTTTCTTATACTTTTAAAAAATGTTTATTAATTTAAGTATGTATTTATTAGATATAAGTACACTTTAGCTGTCTTCAGACACTCTAGAAGAGGTTGTCATCTTCTGGGTAATCTAAATCCCTCTTCTGGTCTGCATATGATGTACATAAACACAGCCTCACATATACTTCTAAAAATTTAAAGAAGGGTGGGCCCACTGAAATGGCTCAACAATTAACAGCATTGTCTCCTCTTCCAGAGATCCTTGGATCAACTACAAGCAACTATATGGTGGCCCATCTCAAGTTCCAGGGGATAAGACAGACAGACCGACAGACAGAGATAAGGATGGCAGGCCTGCCTGATTTTTCTTTCTTTCTTATCCTTTAAAAAAATGTTTATTTATTTATTTATTCATTCATTTATTTATTTATTTATTTATTTATTTATTTATTTATTTATTTATTAGATATAAGTACACTGTAGCTGTCTTCAGACTCTCCAGAAGAGGGTGTCAGATTCTGGAGAATCAATATCCCTCTTATGGTCTGCATATGATGTACATGAACACAGCCTCACATATACTTCTAAAAATTTAAAGATGGGTGGGGCCACTGAAAGGGCTCAACAATTAACAGCATTGTCTCCTCTACCAGAGAACCTGGGATCAACTACCAGCAACTATATGGTGGCCCATCTCCAGTTCCAGGGGATCAGACAGACAGACAGACATACAGACAGATAGAGATAAGGATGGCAGGCCTACCTGGTCTTTCATTCTTTCTTATTCTTTTTAAAAAATGTTTATTAATTTAAGTATGTATTTATTAGATATAAGTACACTGTAGCTGTCTTCAAACACTCCCGAAGAGGGTGTCAGATTCTGGAGAATCTATATCCCTCTTATGGTCTGCATATGATTTACATGAACACAGACTCACATATACTTCTAAAAATTTATAGATGGGTGGGGCCACTGAAAGGGCTCAAAAATTAACAGCACTGACTCCTCTTCCAGAGAACATGGGATCAACTACCAGCAATTATATGGTGGCCAATCTCTAGTTCCAGGGGAACAGACAGACAGACAGACAGACAAGGATGGGAGGCTTGCCTGGTCTCTCTTTCTTTATTATCCTTTTTGAAAAATGTTTATTTGTTTATTTATGAATTTATTAGATATAAGTACACTGTAGCTGTCTTCAGACACTCTAGAAGAGTGTGTCATCTTCTCGAGAATCTAAATCCCTCTTATGGTCTGCATATGATGTACATAAACACAGCCTCACATATACTTCTAAAAATTTAAAGATGGGTGGGCACACTGAAAGGACTCAACAATTAACAGCATTGTCTCTTCTTCCAGAGAACGTGGGATCAACTACCAGCAACTATATGGTGGCCCATCTCAAGTTCCAGGGGATAAGACAGACAGACAGACAGACAGAGATAAGGATGGCAGGCCTGCCTGATTTTTCTTTCTTTCTTATCCTTTTTAAAAAATGTTTATTTAATTATTTATTTATTCATTTATTTATTTATTTATTTATTTATTTATTTATTTATTAGATATAAGTACACTGTAGCTGTCTTCAGGCACTCCAGAAGAGGGTGTCAGATTCTGGAGAATCTATATCCCTCCTATGGTCTGCATATGATGTACATGAACACAGCCTCACATATACTTCTAAAAATTTAAAGATGGGTGGGGCCACTGAAAGGGCTCAACAATTAAAGGCATTGTCTCCTCTTCCAGAGAACCTGGAATCAACTACCATCAACTATATGGTGGCTCATCTCCAGTTCCAGGGTATCTGACAGACAGACAGACAGACAGACATGGTGGCAGGCCTGCCTGGTCTTTCTTTCTTTCTTATACTTTTAAAAAAATGTTTATTAATTTATTTATGTATTTATTAGATATAAGTACACTGAAGCTGTCTTCAGACACTCTAGAAGAGGGTGTCATATTCTGGAGAATCTAAATCCCTCTTATGGTCTGCATATGATGTACATAAACACAGCCTCACATATACTTCTAAAAATTTAAACATGTGTGGGGCCAATGAAAGGGATCAACAATTAACAGCATTGTCTCCTCTTATAGATAACCTGAGATCAACTACCAGCAACTATATGGTGGCCCATCTCTAGTTCCAGGGGATCAGACAGACAGACAGACATACAGACAGATAGAGTTAAGGATGGCAGGCCTACCTGGTCTTTCATTCTTTCTTATCCTTTTAAAAAAATGTTTATTAATTTAAGTATGTATTTATTAGATTTAAGTACACTGTAGCTGTCTTCAAACACTCCCGAAGAGGGTGTCAGATTCTGGAGAATCTAAATCCCTCTTATGGTCTGCATATGATGTACATGAACACAGCCTCACATATACTTCTAAAAATTTAAAGATGGGTGGGGCCACTGAAAGGGCTCAACAATTAACAGCACTGACTCTTCTTCCAGAGAACCTGGGATCAACTACCAGCAATTATATGGTGGCCCATCTCCATTTCCAGGGGATCAGACAGACAGACAGACAGACAAGGATGGCAGGCTTGCCTGGTATCTCTTTCTTTATTATCCTTTTTTAAAAATGTTCATTTGTTTATTTATGAATTTATTAGATATAAGTACACTGTAGCTGTCTTCAGACACTCCAGAAGAGGGTGTCAGATTCTGGAGAATCTAAATCCCTCTTATGGTCTGCATATGATGTACATAAACACAGCCTCGCATATACTTCTAAAAATTTAAAGATGGGTGGGGCCACTGAAAGGGCTCAACAATTAACAGCATTGTCTCCTCTTCCAGAGAACATGGGATCAACTACAAGCAACTCTATGGTGGCCCATCTCCAGGTCCAGAGGATCAGACAGACAGACAGACAGACAGAGATAAGGATGGCAGGCCTGCCTGGTCTTTCTTTCTTTCTTATCTTTTTTATAAAATGTTTTTTTCTTTATTTATGTATTTATTAGATATAAGTACACTGTATCCGTCATAGACACTCCAAAAGACGGTGTCAGATTCTGGAGAATATAAATCCCTCTTTAAGGGTCTGAATATGATGTACATAAACACAGCATCACATTTACTTCTAGAAATTTAAAGATGGGTGGGGCCACTGAAAGGGCTGAACAATTAACAGCATTGTCTCCTCTTCAGAAGACCTGGGATCAACTATCAGCAACAAAATGGTGGCCCATCTCCAGTTCCAGGAGATCAGACAGACAGACAAACAGAGTGACAGACAGACAGACAAAGATAAGGATGGCAGCCCTGCCTGGTCTTTCTTTCTTTCTTATCCTTTTTAAAAAATGTTTATTTATTTATTTATTTATTTATTTATTTATTTATTTATTTATCAGATATAAGTACACTATAGCTATCTTCAGACACTCCAGAAGAGGGTGTCATATTCTGGAGAATCTAAATCCCTCTTATGGTCTGCATATGATGTACATAAACACAGCCTCACATATACTTCTAAAAATTTAAAGATGGGTGGGCCCACAGAAAGGGCTCAACAATTAACACCATTGTCTCCTCTTCCAGAGAACGTGGGTTCAACTACCAGCAACTATATGGTGGCCCATCTCAAGTTGCAGGGGATCAGACAGACAGACAGACAGACAGTGATAAGGATGGCAGGTCTGCCTGATTTTTCTTTCTTTCTTATCCTTTTAAAAAATGTTTATTTATTTATTTATTTATTTATTTATTTATTTATTTATTTATTTATATACTTATTAGATATAAGTACACTCTAGCTGTCTTCAGACTCTCCAGAAGAGGGTGTCAGATTCTGGGGAATCTATATCCCTCTTATGGTCTGCATATGATGTACATAAACAAAGCCTCACATATACTTCTAAAAATTTAAAGATGGGTGGGGCCACTGAAAGGGCTCAACAATCAACAGCATTGTCTCCTCTTCCAGAGGACCTGGGATCAACTACCAGCAACTATATTGTGGCCCATCTCCAGTTCCAGGGGATCAGACAGACAGACAGACAGACAGTGATAAGGATGGCAGTCCTGACTGGTCTTTCTTTCTTTCTTATCCTTTTTTTAAAAAAATGTTTGTTTATTTATTTATTTATTTATTTATTTATTAGATATAAGTACACTGTAGCTGTTCAGACACTCCAGAAGAGGGTGTCAGATTCTGGAGAATCTAAATCCCTCTTATGGTCTGCATATGATGTACATAAACACAGCCTCACATATACTTCTAAAAATTTAAAGAAGGGTGGGGCCACTCTAAAAGCTCAACAATTAACAGCATTGTCTCCTCTTCCAGAGTACCTGGGATCAACTACCAGCAACTATATGGTGGTCCATCTCCAGTTCCAGGGGATCAGACAGACAGACACACAGTCAGTGATAAGGGTGGCAGGCCTCCCTGGTCTTTCTTTCTTTCTTATCTTTTTTTAAAAAAATGTTTGTTTATTTATTTATTTATTTATTTATTTATTTATTTATTAGATATAACTACACTGTAGCTGTTCACACACTGCAGAAGAGGGTGTCAGATTCTGGAGAATCTAAATCCCTCTTATGGTCTGCATATGATGTACATAAACACAGCCTCACATATACTTCTAAAAATTTAAAGATGGGTGGGGCCACTGAAAGGGCTCAACAATTAACAGCATTGTCTCCTCTTCCAGAGGACCTGGGATCAACTACCAGCAACTATATTGTGGCCCATCTCCAGTTCCAGGGGATCAGACAGACAGACAGACAGACAGTGATAAGGATGGCAGTCCTGCCTGGTCTTTCTTTCTTTCTTATCCTTTTTTAAAAAAAATGTTTGTTTATTTATTTATTTATTTATTTATTAGATATAAGTACACTGTAGCTGTTCAGACACTCCAGAAGAGGGTGTCAGATTCTGGAGAATCTAAATCACTCTTATGGTCTGCATATGATGTACATAAACACAGCCTAATATATACTTCTAAAAATTAAAAGATGTGTGGGGCCACTGAAAGGGCTCAAAAATTAACAGCATTGTCTCCTCTTATAGAGAACCTGGGATCAACTACCAGCAACTATATGGTGGTCCATCTCCAGTTCCAGGGGATCAGACAGACAGACACACAGACAGTGATAAGGGTGGCAGGCCTGCCTGGTCTTTCTTTCTTTCTTATCTTTTTTAAAAAAAATGTTTGTTTATTTATTTATTTATTTATTTATTTATTTATTTATTTATTAGATATAAGTACACTGTAGCTGTTCACACACTGCAGAAGAGGGTGTCAGATTCTGGAGAATCTAAATCCCTCTTATGGTCTGCATATGATGTACATAAACACAGCCTCACATATACTTCTAAAAATTTAAAGAAGGGTGGGGCCACTCTAAAAGCTCAATAATTAACAGCATTGTCTCCTCTTCCAGAGTACCTGGGATCAACTACCAGCAACTATATGGTGGCCCATCTCCAGTTCCAGGGGAACAGACAGACAGACATACAGACAGTGATAAGGATGGCAGGCCTGCCTGGTCTTTCTTTCTTTCTTATCCTTTTTAAAAAATGTTTATTTATATATTTATTTATGTATTTATTAGATACAAGTACACTGTAGCTGTCTTCAGACACTCCAGAAGAGGGTGTCAGATTCTGGAGAATCTAAATCCCTCTTATGGTCTGCATATGATGTACATAAACACAGCCTCACATATACTTCTAAAAATTTAAAGATGTGTGGGGCCACTGGGAGGGCTCAACAATTAACAGCATTGTCTCCTCTTTCAGAGAACCTGGGATAAACTACCAGCACCTTATGGTGGCCCATCTCCAGTTCCA
>NW_028227278.1:4415720-4428508 GCF_978045245.1 Mus caroli
ATACTTCTAAAAATTTAAAGAAGGGTGGGGCTACTCTAAAAGCTCAACAATTAACAGCATTGTCTCCTCTTCCAGAGTACCTGAGATCAGCTACCAGCAACTATATGGGGGCCCATCTCCAGTTCCAGGGGATCAGACAGACAGACATACAGACAGTGATAAGGATGGCAGGCCTGCCTGGTCTTTCTTTCTTTCTTATCCTTTTTTAAAAAATGTTTATTTATATATTTATTTATGTATTTATTAGATATAAGTACACTGTAGCTGTCTTCAGACACTCCAGTGAGGGTGTCAGACTCTGGAGAATCTAAATCCCTCTTATGGTCTGCATATGATGTACATAAACACAGCCTCACATATACTAATAAAAATTTAACGATGGGTGGGGCCACTGAAAGCGCTCAACAATTAACAGCATTGTCTCCTCTTCCAGAGAACCTGGGATCAACTACCAGCACCTATATGGTGGCCCATCTCCAGTTCCAGGGGATCAGAACGACAGACAGACAGACAGACAGACAGACAGAGATAAGGATGGCAAGCCTGCCTGGTCTTTCTTCCTTTCTTATCCTGTTTAAATAATGTGTATTTATTTATTTATTTATTTATTTATTTATTTATTTATTAGATATAAGTACACTGTAGCTGTCTTCAGATACTCCAGAAGAGGGTGTCAGATTCTGGAGAATCTAAATCCCTCTTATGGTCTGCATATGATGTACATAAACACAGCCTCACATATACTTCTAAATATTTAAAGATGGGTAGGGCCACTGATAGGGCTCAACAATTAACAGCATTGTCTCCTCTTCCAGAGAACCTTGGATCAACTACCAGCAACTATATGGTGGCAAATCTCCAGTTCCAGGGGATCAGACAGACAGACAGACAGACAGAGATAAGGATGGCAGGCCTGCCTGTTCTTACTTTCTTTCTTTTCCTTTTTCAAAAATGTTTATTTATTTATTTATTTATTTATTTATTTATTTATTTATGTATTTATTATACATAAGTACACTGTAGCTGTCTTCAGACACTCCAGTATAGGGTGTCAGATTCTGGAGAATCTAAATCCTCTTATAATCTGAATATGATGTACATAAACACAGCCTCACATATACTTTTAAATATTTAAAGAAGTGTGGGGCCACTGAAAGGGCTCAACAATTAACAGCATTGTCTCCTCTTCCAGAGAACCTTGGATCAACTACCAGCAACTATATGGTGGCCCATCTCCAGTTCCCGGGGATCAGATAGACAGACAGACAGACAGACAGAGAAATGGATGGTAGGCCTGCCTGGTCTTTGTTTCTTCCTTATCCTTTTTAAAAAATGTTTATTTATTTATTTATTTATTTATTTATTTATTTATTTATCTATTTATTTATTAGATATAAGTACACTGTAGCTGTCTTCAGACAGTCCAGAAGAGGGTGTCAGATTCTGGAGAATCTAAATCCCTCTTATGTTCTGCATATGATGTACATAAACACAGCCTCACATATACTTCTAAATATTTAAAGATGGGTGGCGCCACTGAAAGGGCTCAACAATTAAGAGCATTGTCTCCTCTTCCAGAGAACCTGGGATCAACTACCAGCAACTATTCGTGGCCCATCTCCAGTTCTCAGGGATCAGATAGACAGACAGACAGACAGACAGACAGACAGACAGACAGACAGACAGAGATATGGATGGCAGGCCTGCCTGGTCTTTCTTTCTGTCTTAACCTTTTAAAAAAATGTTTATTTATTTATTTATTTATTTATTTATTTATTTATTTATTTATGTATTTATTAGATATAAGTACACTGTAGCTGTGCAGACACTCCAGAAGAGGGTGTCATATTCTTGAGAATCTAAATCCCTCTTATGGTCTGCATATGATGTACATAAACACAGCCTCACATATACTTCTAAAAATTTAAAAAAGGGTGGGGCCACTCTAAAAGCTCAACAATTAACAGCATTGTCTCCTCTTCCAGAATACCAGGGATCGACTACCAGCAACTATATGGTGGCCCATCTCCAGTTCCAGGAGATCAGACAGACAGACATACAGACAGTGCTAAGGATGGCAGGCCTGTCTGGTCTTTCATTCATTCTTATCCTTTTTAAAAAAATGTTTATTTATTTATTTATTTATGGATTTATTAGATATAAGTACACTGTAGCTGTCTTCAGACACTGCAGAAGAGGGTGTCAGATTCTAGAGAATCTAAATCCCTCTTATGGTCTGCATATGATGTACATAAACACAGCCTCACATATACTTCTAAAAATTTAAAGATGTGTGGGGCCACTGAGAGGGCTCAACAATTAACAGCATTGTCTCCTTTTTCAGAGAACCTGGGATAAACTACCAGCACCTTATGGTGGGCCATCTCCAGTTCCAGTGGATCAGACAGACAGACAGACAGAGAGACAGTGATAAGGATGGCAGGCCTGCCTGGTCTTTCTTTATTTCTTATACTTTTTAAAAAATGTTTATTTATTTATTTATTTATTTATTTATTTATTTATTTATTTATGAATTTATTAGATATAAGTACACTGTAGCTGTTCAGACACTCCAGAAAAGGGTGTCAGATTCTGGAGATTCAAAATCCCTCTTATGGTCTGCATATGATGTACATAAACACAGCCTAACATATACTTCTAAAAATTAAAAGATGTGTGGGGCCACTGAAAGGGCTCAACAATTAACAGCATTGTCTCCTCTTATAGAGAACCTGGGATCAACTACCAGCAACTATATGGTGGTCCATCTCCAGTTCCAGGGGATCAGAAGACAGACAGACAGACAGTGATAAGGATGGCAGTCTTCCTGGCCTTTCTTTCTTATCCTTTTTTTTTTTAAATGTTTGTTTGTTTATTTATTTATTTATTTATTTATTTATTTATTTATTTATTTATTAGATATAAGTACACTGTAGCTGTTCAGACACTCCAGAAGAGGCTGTCAGATTCTGGAGAATCTAAATCCCTCTTATGGTCTGCATATGATGTACATAAACACAGCCTCACATATATTTCTAAAAATTTAAAGAAGAGTGCGGCCACTCTAAAAGCTCAACAATTAACAGCATTGTCTCCTCTTCCAGAGTACCTGGGATCAACTACCAGCAACTATATGGTGGCCCATCTCCTGTTCAGGGGATCAGACAGACAGACATACAGACAGTGATAAGGATGGCAGGCCTGCCTGGTCTTTCTTTCTTTCTTATCCTTTTTTAAAAAATGTTTATTTATATATTTATTTATGTATTTATTAGATATAAGTACACTGTAGCTGTCTTCAGACACTCCAGAAGAGGGTGTCAGATTCTGGAGAATCTAAATCCCTCTTATGGTCTGCATATGATGTACATAAACACAGCCTCACATATACTTCTAAAAATTTAAAGATGTGTGGGGCCACTGAGAGGGCTCAACAATTAATAGCATTGTCTCCTCTTTCAGAGAACCTGGGATAAACTACCAGCACCTTATGGTGGCCCATCTCCAGTTCCAGTGGATCAGACAGACAGACAGACAGACAGAGAGACAGAGATAAGGATGGCAGGCCTGCCTGGTCTTTCTTTATTTCTTATACTTTTTAAAAAATGTTTATTTATTTATTTATTTATTTATTAGATATAACTACACTGTAGCCGTCTTCAGACACTCCAGAAGAGGGAGTCAGATTCTAGAGAATCTAAATCCCTCTTATGGTCTGAATATGATGTATATAAACACAGCCTCACATATACTTAAAAAATTAAAAGGCCACTGAAAGGACTCAACAATTAACAGCATTTTCTCCTCTTCCAGAGAACCTGGGATCAACCTCCAGCACCTACAAAGTGGCCCATCTCCAGTTCCAGGGCATCAGACAGACAGACAGACAGACAGAGATAAGGATGGCAGGCCTGCATGGTCTTTCTTTCTTTCTTATCCTTTTTAAAAAATATTTATTTATTTATTTATTTATTTATTTATTTATTTATTTATTTATGTAATTATTAGATATAAGTACACTGTAGCTGTTCAGACACTCCAGTAGAGGGTGTCAGATTCTGGAGAATCTAAATCCCTCTTATGGTCTCCATATGATGTACATAAACACAGCCTAACATATACTTCTAAAAATTAAAAGATCTGTGGGGACACTGAAAGGGCTCAACAATTAACAGCATTGTCTCGTCTTATAGAGAACCTGGGATCAACTACCAGCAACTATATGGTGGTCCATCTCCAGTTCCAGGGGATCAGACAGACAGACAGACAGACAGTGATAAGGATGGCAGGTCTGCCTTTTCTTTCTTTCTTTCTTATCCTTTTTTAAAAAAAAATGTTTGTTTATTTATTTATTTATTTATTCATTTATTTATTTATTTATTTATTAGATATAAGTACACTGTAGCTGTTCAGACACTCCAGAAGATGGTGTCAGATTCTGGAGAATCTAAATCCCTCTTATGGTCTGCATATGATGTACATAAACACAGCCTCACATATACTTCTAAAAATTTAAAGATGGGTGGGGCCACTGAAAGGGCTCAACAATTAACAGCACTGACTCCTCTTCCAGAGAACCTGGGATCAACTACCAGCAACTATTCGTGGCCCATCTCCAGTTCCCAGAGATCAGATAGACAGACAGACAGACAGACAGAGGTGGAAAATAAGAAAATCACACTGTAGGACCCAGAATTACGAAAAAAATTGAAAAAATGTGGAAAATGAGAAAATCACATGCAGGGCCCAGAATATTTCGAGAAACACTGAAAAACGTGAAAATTAAAAATTCACACTGTTGGACACAGAATATGGCGAGAAACCATGAAAAAGTGGATAATTAAAATTCACACTGCAGGACACAGAATATGCCAAGAAACCCTGAAAACGTGGAAAATTAAAAATTAACACTGAAGGACCTGGAATATGGCAAGAAAACCTGAAAAACGTGGAAATGAGAAAAATCACAGTGTAGGACCCAGAATATGAAGAAAAAACCTGTAAAACGTGAAAAATTAAAAATTCACACTGAAGAACCCAGAATATTGCGAGAAAATCTGAAAAACGTGGAAAATGAAAAATACACGCTGTAGGACCCAGAACATGGCAAGAAACCCTGAAAGAGTAGAAAATTAAAAACTCACACTGAAGGACCCCAAATATGGCGAGAGAACCTGAAAAAACTAGAAAATTAAAAATTCACACTGAAGGACTTGGAATATGGCGATAAAACCTGAAAAACGAGGAAAATTAAAAAATCACACTGAAGGACCCCAAATATAGTGAGAAAATCTGAAAAAGCTGGAAAATGAGAATAATCACACTGTAGGACCCAGAATTGTGAAAAATCTTGAAAAACGTCGAAAATGAGAAAATCACTCTGTAGGACACAGAATATGGCAAGAAACCCTGAGAAATGTGGAAAATTAAAAATACACTCTGTAGCACCCAGAATATGGCAAAAAACCCTCAAAAAAGTAGAAAATTAAAAACTCACACTGAAGGACCCCGAATATGGCGAGAAAAACAGAAAAAGGTGGAAAGTCAAAATAATCACACTGTATTACCCAGAATTACGAAAAAACATGAAAAAATTCGAAAATGAGAAAATCACACTGTAGGACCCAGAATATGGGGAGAAATCCTGAGAAACGTGGAAAATAAAAAATACACTCTGTAGCACCCAGAATATGGCAAGAAACCCTCAAAAAAGTAGAAAATTAAAAACTCACACTGAAGGACCCCGAATATGGCGAGAAAACATGAAAAAGGTAGAAAATGAGAATAAACACAATGTATTACCCAGAATTACAAAAACATGAAAAACATCGAAAATGAGAAAATCACACTTGTAGGACCCAGAAATATGAAAAAACTTGAAAAACGTGGAAAATGAGAAAATCACACTGCAGAAACCAGAATATGCTGAACAACCATGAAAAACCTGAAAATTAAAAATTCACACTGTTGGACACAGAATATGGTGAGAAACCATGAAAAGACTGGACAATTAAAAATTCACACTTTATTACCCAGATATGGAGAGAAATACTGAAAACCGTGGAAAAAAATTCACACTGAAGGACCTGGAATACGACAGGACCTGGAATACGGCAAGAGACCCTGAAATACATGGAAATGAGAAAATCACACAGTAGGACCCAGAATATGACGAAAAAACCTGAAAAAGGTAAAATATTAAAATATCACACGGAAGGACCCGGAATATGGCGAAAAACCTGAAAAACGAGGAAGATAAAAAACTAACACTGAAGGACACAGAATATGGCGAGAAAACCTGAAAAGAGTAGAAAATTAAAAATTCACACTGAAAGACCCTGAATATGATGAGAAAACCTGAAAAAGGTGGAAAATGAGAATAATCACACTGTAGGACCCAGATTATGACCAGAAACCCTGAAAACGTGGAAAATTAAAAGTACATGCTGTAGGACCCAGAATATGGCGAGAAAACCTGAAAAGAGTAGAAAATTAAAAATTCACACTGAAAGACCCCGAATATGATGAGAAAAACTGAAAAAGGTGGAAAATGAGAATAATCACACTGTAGGACCCAGATTATGCCCAGAAACCCTGAAAACCTGGAAAATTAAAAATACATGCTGTATAACCCAGAATATGCCAAGAAACCCTGAAAAAGTTTGAAAATTACAAACTCACACTGTAGGACCCCAAATATGGTGAGAAACCCTCCAAAAGGTGGAAAATGAGAAAATCACACTGCAGCACCCAGAATATGCCGAGAAAATGTGAAAAACGTGAAAATTAAAAATTCACACTAACGGACCCAGAATATGGCGAGAAACAATTAATAAAAAAGTACAAAATTAAAAACTCACAGTGAAGGAGCCCAAACATGGCGAGAAAACCTGAAAAAGGTGGAAAATGAGAAAATCACACTGTAGGACCCAGAATTACGAAAAAAATTGAAAAAATGTGGAAAATGAGAAAATCACATGCAGGGCCCAGAATATTTCGAGAAACACTGAAAAACGTGAAAATTAAAAATTCACACTGTTGGACACAGAATATGGCGAGAAACCATGAAAAAAGTGGATAATTAAAATTCACACTGCAGGACACAGAATATGCCAAGAAACCCTGAAAACGTGGAAAATTAAAAATTAACACTGAAGGACCTGGAATATGGCAAGAAAACCTGAAAAACGTGGAAATGAGAAAAATCACAGTGTAGGACCCAGAATATGAAGAAAAAAAGCTGTAAAACGTGAAAAATTAAAAATTCACACTGAAGAACCCAGAATATTGCGAGAAAATCTGAAAAACGTGGAAAATGAAAAATACACACTGTAGGACCCAGAACATGGCAAGAAACCCTGAAAGAGTAGAAAATTAAAAACTCACACTGAAGGACCCCAAATATGGCAAGAAACCCTGAAAAAAGTAGAAAATTACAAACTGACACTGAAGAACCCCAATTATGGCGAGAAAACCTGAAAAAGGTGGAAAATGAGAAAATCACACTGTAGGACCCAGAATTACGAAAAAACTTGAAAATATCGAAAATGAGAAAATCACACTGTAGGATCCAGAATATGCCAAGAAACCCTGAAAACGTGAAAAATTAAAAATACAACGTTTAGGACCCAGAATACGGCGAGAAACCCTGAAAAAAGTAGAAAATTACAAACTCACACTGAAGGACCCGAAAAATGGTCTGAAAGGTTGAAAAAGGTGGAAAATGAGAAAATCACACTGTAGGACCCAGAATTACGAAAAAAATTGAAAAACGTGGAAAATGAGAAAATCATACTGCAGGACCCAGAATATGCCGAGAAACCCTGAAAATCATGAAAATTAAAAATTCACACTGTCAGACACATAATATGGCGAGAAACCATGAAAGAAGTGGAAAATTAAAAATTCACACTGTATTACCCAGAATATGGCGAGACATACTGAAAAACGTGGAAAATTAAAAATTCACACTGAAGGACCCGGGATATGGCCAGGAAACCTGAAAAACGAGGAAAATTCAAAACTCACATGGTAGGAACCAGAATAAGGCAAGAAAACCTGAAAAACGTGGAAATGAGAAAATCAAACTGTAGGACCCAGAATATGACAAAGAAAAACCTGAAAAAATTACAAAATTAAAAATTCACACTGAAAGACCCCGAATATGGTGAGAAAACCTGAAAAGGTGGAAAATGAGAATAATCACACTGTAGGACACAGAATGGCAAAAAAAAAAAAAAAAAAAAACTTGAAAAATGTCGAAAACGAGAAAATCACACTGTAGGACCCAGAATATGACGAAAAAACCTGGAAAACGTGGAAAATTAAAAATGCACGCTGTAGGACCCAAAATATGCCGAGAAACCCTGAAAAACGTGAAAATTAAAAATTCACACTGAAGGACCTGGAATACAGTAAGGTAACCTGAAAAACGTGGAAATGAGAAAATCACAATTTAGGACCCAGAATATGACGAAAAAAACTGAAACACGTGGAAAATGAAAAATACACGCTGTAGGACACAGAATATGTCGAGAAACCCTGAAAAATTAGAAAATTAAAAACTCACACTGAAGGACCCCAAATATGGCGAGAGAACCTGAAAAAACTAGAAAATTAAAAATTCACACTGAAGGACTTGGAATATGGCGATAAAACCTGAAAAACGAGGAAAATTAAAAAATCACACTGAAGGACCCCAAATATAGTGAGAAAATCTGAAAAAGCTGGAAAATGAGAATAATCACACTGTAGGACCCAGAATTGTGAAAAAACTTGAAAAACGTCGAAAATGAGAAAATCACTCTGTAGGACACAGAATATGGCAAGAAACCCTGAGAAATGTGGAAAATTAAAAATACACTCTGTAGCACCCAGAATATGGCAAAAAACCCTCAAAAAAGTAGAAAATTAAAAACTCACACTGAAGGACCCCGAATATGGC
The DNA here is from genome assembly GCF_978045245.1 of Mus caroli. Taxonomy (NCBI): domain Eukaryota; kingdom Metazoa; phylum Chordata; class Mammalia; order Rodentia; family Muridae; genus Mus; species Mus caroli. The sequence goes on from NW_028227278.1 coordinate 4,424,665, forward strand.
GAGAAAAACAGAAAAAGGTGGAAAGTCAAAATAATCACACTGTATTACCCAGAATTACGAAAAAACATGAAAAAATTCGAAAATGAGAAAATCACACTGTAGGACCCAGAATATGGGGAGAAATCCTGAGAAACGTGGAAAATAAAAAATACACTCTGTAGCACCCAGAATATGGCAAGAAACCCTCAAAAAAGTAGAAAATTAAAAACTCACACTGAAGGACCCCGAATATGGCGAGAAAACATGAAAAAGGTAGAAAATGAGAATAAACACAATGTATTACCCAGAATTACAAAAACATGAAAAACATCGAAAATGAGAAAATCACACTTGTAGGACCCAGAAATATGAAAAAACTTGAAAAACGTGGAAAATGAGAAAATCACACTGCAGAAACCAGAATATGCTGAACAACCATGAAAAACCTGAAAATTAAAAATTCACACTGTTGGACACAGAATATGGTGAGAAACCATGAAAAGACTGGACAATTAAAAATTCACACTTTATTACCGAGATATGGAGAGAAATACTGAAAACCGTGGAAAAAAATTCACACTGAAGGACCTGGAATACGACAGGACCTGGAATACGGCAAGAGACCCTGAAATACATAGAAATGAGAAAATCACACAGTAGGACCCAGAATATGACGAAAAAACCTGAAAAAGGTAAAATATTAAAATATCACACGGAAGGACCCGGAATATGGCGAAAAACCTGAAAAACGAGGAAGATAAAAAACTAACACTGAAGGACACAGAATATGGCGAGAAAACCTGAAAAGTGTAGAAAATTAAAAATTCACACTGAAAGACCCCGAATATGATGAGAAAACCTGAAAAAGGTGGAAAATGAGAATAATCACACTGTAGGACCCAGATTATGACCAGAAACCCTGAAAACGTGGAAAATTAAAAGTACATGCTGTAGGACCCAGAATATGGCGAGAAAACCTGAAAAGAGTAGAAAATTAAAAATTCACACTGAAAGACCCCGAATATGATGAGAAAAACTGAAAAAGGTGGAAAATGAGAATAATCACACTGTAGGACCCAGATTATGCCCAGAAACCCTGAAAACCTGGAAAATTAAAAATACATGCTGTATAACCCAGAATATGCCAAGAAACCCTGAAAAAGTTTGAAAATTACAAACTCACACTGTAGGACCCCAAATATGGTGAGAAACCCTCCAAAAGGTGGAAAATGAGAAAATCACACTGCAGCACCCAGAATATGCCGAGAAAATGTGAAAAACGTGAAAATTAAAAATTCACACTAACGGACCCAGAATATGGCGAGAAACAATTAATAAAAAAGTACAAAATTAAAAACTCACAGTGAAGGAGCCCAAACATGGCGAGAAAACCTGAAAAAGGTGGAAAATGAGAAAATCACACTGTAGGACCCAGAATTACGAAAAAAATTGAAAAAATTAGGAAAATGAGAAAATCACATGCAGGGCCCAGACTATTTCGAGAAACACTGAAAAACGTGAAAATTAAAAATTCACACTGTTGGACACAGAATATGGCGAGAAACCATGAAAAAAGTGGATAATTAAAATTCACACTGCAGGACACAGAATATGCCAAGAAACCCTGAAAACGTGGAAAATTAAAAATTAACACTGAAGGACCTGGAATATGGCAAGAAAACCTGAAAAACGTGGAAATGAGAAAAATCACAGTGTAGGACCCAGAATATGAAGAAAAAACCTGTAAAACGTGAAAAATTAAAAATTCACACTGAAGAACCCAGAATATTGCTAGAAAATCTGAAAAACGAGGAAAATGAAAAATACACACTGTAGGACCCAGAACATGGCAAGAAACCCTGAAAGAGTAGAAAATTAAAAACTCACACTGAAGGACCCCAAATATGGCAAGAAACCCTGAAAAAAGTAGAAAATTACAAACTGACACTGAAGAACCCCAATTATGGCGAGAAAACCTGAAAAAGGTGGAAAATGAGAAAATCACACTGTAGGACCCAGAATTACGAAAAAACTTGAAAATATCGAAAATGAGAAAATCACACTGTAGGATCCAGAATATGCCAAGAAACCCTGAAAACGTGAAAAATTAAAAATACAACGTTTAGGACCCAGAATACGGCGAGAAACCCTGAAAAAAGTAGAAAATTACAAACTCACACTGAAGGACCCGAAAAATGGTCTGAAAGGTTGAAAAAGGTGGAAAATGAGAAAATCACACTGTAGGACCCAGAATTACGAAAAAAATTGAAAAACGTGGAAAATGAGAAAATCATACTGCAGGACCCAGAATATGCCGAGAAACCCTGAAAATCATGAAAATTAAAAATTCACACTGTCAGACACATAATATGGCGAGAAACCATGAAAGAAGTGGAAAATTAAAAATTCACACTGTATTACCCAGAATATGGCGAGACATACTGAAAAACGTGGAAAATTAAAAATTCACACTGAAGGACCCGGGATATGGCCAGGAAACCTGAAAAACGAGGAAAATTCAAAACTCACATGGTAGGAACCAGAATAAGGCAAGAAAACCTGAAAAACGTGGAAATGAGAAAATCAAACTGTAGGACCCAGAATATGACAAAGAAAAACCTGAAAAAATTACAAAATTAAAAATTCACACTGAAAGACCCCGAATATGGTGAGAAAACCTGAAAAGGTGGAAAATGAGAATAATCACACTGTAGGACACAGAATGGCAAAAAAAAAAAAAAAAAAAAACTTGAAAAATGTCGAAAACGAGAAAATCACACTGTAGGACCCAGAATATGACGAAAAAACCTGGAAAACGTGGAAAATTAAAAATGCACGCTGTAGGACCCAAAATATGCCGAGAAACCCTGAAAAACGTGAAAATTAAAAATTCACACTGAAGGACCTGGAATACAGTAAGGTAACCTGAAAAACGTGGAAATGAGAAAATCACAATTTAGGACCCAGAATATGACGAAAAAAACTGAAACACGTGGAAAATGAAAAATACACGCTGTAGGACACAGAATATGTCGAGAAACCCTGAAAAATTAGAAAATTAAAAACTCACACTGAAGGACCCCAAATATGGCGAGAGAACCTGAAAAAACTAGAAAATTAAAAATTCACACTGAAGGACTTGGAATATGGCGATAAAACCTGAAAAACGAGGAAAATTAAAAAATCACACTGAAGGACCCCAAATATAGTGAGAAAATCTGAAAAAGCTGGAAAATGAGAATAATCACACTGTAGGACCCAGAATTGTGAAAAAACTTGAAAAACGTCGAAAATGAGAAAATCACTCTGTAGGACACAGAATATGGCAAGAAACCCTGAGAAATGTGGAAAATTAAAAATACACTCTGTAGCACCCAGAATATGGCAAAAAACCCTCAAAAAAGTAGAAAATTAAAAACTCACACTGAAGGACCCCGAATATGGCGAGAAAAACAGAAAAAGGTGGAAAGTCAAAATAATCACACTGTATTACCCAGAATTACGAAAAAACATGAAAAAATTCGAAAATGAGAAAATCACACTGTAGGACCCAGAATATGGGGAGAAATCCTGAGAAACGTGGAAAATAAAAAATACACTCTGTAGCACCCAGAATATGGCAAGAAACCCTCAAAAAAGTAGAAAATTAAAAACTCACACTGAAGGACCCCGAATATGGCGAGAAAACATGAAAAAGGTAGAAAATGAGAATAAACACAATGTATTACCCAGAATTACAAAAACATGAAAAACATCGAAAATGAGAAAATCACACTTGTAGGACCCAGAAATATGAAAAAACTTGAAAAACGTGGAAAATGAGAAAATCACACTGCAGAAACCAGAATATGCTGAACAACCATGA
>NW_028227278.1:4428608-4441108 GCF_978045245.1 Mus caroli
GGTTTCTGCAGTGTGATTTTCTCATTTTCCACGTTTTTCAAGTTTTTTCATATTTCTGGGTCCTACAAGTGTGATTTTCTCATTTTCGATGTTTTTCATGTTTTTGTAATTCTGGGTAATACATTGTGTTTATTCTCATTTTCTACCCATTTCATGTTTTCTGGCCATATTAGGGGTCCTTCAGTGTGAGTTTTTAATTTTCTACTTTTTTGAGGGTTTCTTGCCATATTCTGGGTGCTACAGAGTGTATTTTTTATTTTCCACATTTCTCAGGATTTCTCCCCATATTCTGGGTCCTACAGTGTGATTTTTCTCATTTTCGATTTTTTTCATGTTTTTTCGTAATTCTGGGTAATACAGTGTGATTATTTTCACTTTCCACCTTTTTCTGTTTTTCTCGCCATATACGGGGTCCTTCAGTGTGAGTTTTTAATTTTCTACTTTTTTGAGGGTTTTTTGCCATATTCTGGGTGCTACAGAGTGTATTTTTAATTTTCCACATTTCTCAGGGTTTCTTGCCATATTCTGTGTCCTACAGTGTGATTTTCTCATTTTTGACGTTTTTCAATTTTTTTCACAATTCTGGGTCCTACAGTGTGATTATTCTCATTTTCCAGCTTTTTCAGATTTTCTCACTATATTTGGGGTCCTTCAGTATGATTTTTTAATTTTCCTCGTTTTTCAGGTTTTATCGCCATATTCCAAGTCCTTCAGTATGAATTTTTAATTTTCTAGTTTTTTCAGGTTCTCTCGCCATATTTGGGGTCCTTCAGTGTGAGTTTTTAATTTTCTAATTTTTCAGGGTTTCTTGACATATTCTGTGTCCTACAGCGTGTATTTTTCATTTTCCACGTGTTTCAGTTTTTTTCGTCATATTCTGGGTCCTAAATTGTGATTTTCTCATTTCCACGTTTTTCAGGTTATCTTACTGTATTCCAGTTCCTTCAGTGTGAATTTTTAATTTTCACGTTTTTCAGGGTTTCTCGGCATATTTTGGGTCCTACAGCGTGCATTTTTAATTTTCCACATTTTCCAGGTTTTTTCGTCATATTCTGGGTCCTACAGTGTGATTTTCTCATTTTCGACATTTTTCATGGTTTTTTTTTTTTTTTTCCATTCTGTGTCCTACAGTGTGATTATTCTCATTTTCCACCTTTTCAGGTTTTCTCACCATATTCGGGGTCTTTCAGTGTGAATTTTTAATTTTGTAATTTTTTCAGGTTTTTCTTTGTCATATTCTGGGTCCTACAGTTTGATTTTCTCATTTCCACGTTTTTCAGGTTTTCTTGCCTTATTCTGGTTCCTACCATGTGAGTTTTGAATTTTCCTCGTTTTTCAGGTTTCCTGGCCATATCCCGGGTCCTTCAGTGTGAATTTTTAATTTTCCACGTTTTTTCAGTATGTCTCGCCATATTCTGGGTAATACAGTGTGAATTTTTAATTTTCCACTTCTTTCATGGTTTCCTCGCCATATTATGTGTCTGACAGTGTGAATTTTTAATTTTCATGATTTTCAGGGTTTCTCGGCATATTCTGGGTCCTGCAGTATGATTTCTCATTTTCCACGTTTTTCAATTTTTTTCGTAATTCTGGGTCCTACAGTGTGATTTTCTCATTTTCCACCTTTTTCAACCTTTCAGACCATTTTTCGGGTCCTTCAGTGTGAGTTGTGTAATTTTCTACTTTTTTCAGGGTTTCTCGCCGTATTCTGGGTCCTAAACGTTGTATTTTTAATTTTTCACGTTTTCAGGGTTTCTTGGCATATTCTGGATCCTACAGTGTGATTTTCTCATTTTCGATATTTCAAGTTTTTTCGTAATTCTGGGTCCTACAGTGTGATTTTCCTCATTTTCCACCTTTTTCAGGTTTTCTCGCCATAATTGGGGTTCTTCAGTGTCAGTTTGTAATTTTCTTACTTTTTTCAGGGTTTCTTGCCATATTGGGGTCCTTCAGTGTGAGTTTTTAATTTTCTACTCTTTCAGGGTTTCTTGCCATGTTCTGGGTCCTACAGTGTGTATTTTTCATTTTCCTCGTTTTTCAGATTTTCTCGCAATATTCTGGGTTCTTCAGTGTGAATTTTTAATTTTTCACGTTTTACAGCTTTTTTCTTCATATTCTGGGTCCTACACTGTGATTTTTCTCATTTCCACGTTTTTCAGGTTTTCTTGCCATATTCCAGGTCCTTCAGTGTTAATTTTTAATTTTCCACGTTTTCAGGGTTTCTTGGCATATTCTGTGTCCTGCAGTGTGAATTTTAATTATCCACTTTTTTCATGGTTTCTCGCCATATTCTGTGTCCAACAGTGTGAATTTTTAATTTTCACGTTTTTCAGTGTTTCTCGAAATAGTCTGGGCCCTGCATGTGATTTTCTCATTTTCCTAATTTTTTCAATTTTTTTCGTAATTCTGGGTCCTACAGTGTGATTTTCTCATTTTCCACCTTTTTCAGGTTTTCTCGCCATGTTTGGGCTCCTTCACTGTGAGTTTTTAATTTTGTACTTTTTTATTAATTGTTTCTCGCCATATTCTGGGTCCGTTAGTGTGAATTTTTAATTTTCACGTTTTTCACATTTTCTCGGCATATTCTGGGTGCTGCAGTGTGATTTTCTCATTTTCCACCTTTTGGAGGGTTTCTCACCATATTTGGGGTCCTACAGTGTGAGTTTGTAATTTTCAAACTTTTTCAGGGTTTCTTGGCATATTCTGGGTTATACAGCATGTATTTTTAATTTTCCAGGTTTTCAGGGTTTCTGGGCATAATCTGGGTCCTACAGTGTGATTATTCTCATTTTCCACCTTTTTCAGTTTTTCTCATCATATTCGGGGTCTTTCAGTGTGAATTTTAATTTTCTACTCTTTTCAGGTTTTCTCGCCATATTCTGGGTCCTACAGCATGTACTTTTAATTTTCCACGTTTTCAGGGTTTCTGGTCATAATCTGGGTCCTACAGTGTGATTATTCTCATTTTCCACCTTTTTCAGGTTTTCTCATCATATTCGGGGTCTTTCAGTGTGAATTTTTAATTTTCTACACTTTTCAGGTTTTCTCGCCATATTCTGTGTCCTTCAGTGTTAGTTTTTTATCTTCCTCGTTTTTCAGGTTTTTCGCCATATTCCGGGTCCTTCCGTGTGATATTTTAATATTTTACCTTTTTCAGGTTTTTTCGTCATATTCTGGGTCCTACTGTGTGATTTTCTCATTTCTATGTATTTCAGGGTCTCTTGCCGTATTCCAGGTCCTGTCGTATTCCAGGTCCTTCAGTGTGAATTTTTTTCCACGGTTTTCAGTATTTCTCTCCATATCTCGGTAATAAAGTGTGAATTTTTAATTGTCCAGTCTTTTCATGGTTTCTCACCATATTCTGTGTCCAACAGTGTGAATTTTTAATTTTCAGGTTTTTCATGGTTGTTCAGCATATTCTGGTTTCTGCAGTGTGATTTTCTCATTTTCCACGTTTTTCAAGTTTTTTCATATTTCTGGGTCCTACAAGTGTGATTTTCTCATTTTCGATGTTTTTCATGTTTTTGTAATTCTGGGTAATACATTGTGTTTATTCTCATTTTCTACCTTTTTCATGTTTTCTCGCCATATTCGGGGTCCTTCAGTGTGAGTTTTTAATTTTCTACTTTTTTGAGGGTTTCTTGCCATATTCTGGGTGCTACAGAGTGTATTTTTTATTTTCCACGTTTCTCAGGATTTCTCCCCATATTCTGGGTCCTACAGTGTGATTTTCTCATTTTCGAATTTTTTCATGTTTTTTCGTAATTCTGGGTAATACAGTGTGATTATTTTGACTTTCCACCTTTTTCTGTTTTTCTCGCCATATTCGGGGTCCTTCAGTGTGAGTTTTTAATTTTCTACTTTTTTGAGGGTTTTTTGCCATATTCTGGGTGCTACAGAGTGTATTTTTAATTTTCCACATTTCTCAGGGTTTCTTGCCATATTCTGTGTCCTACAGAGTGATTTTCTCATTTTCGACGTTTTTCAAGTTTTTTCACAATTCTGGGTCCTACAGTGTGATTATTCTCATTTTCCAGCTTTTTCAGATTTTCTCACTATATTTGGGGTCCTTCAGTGTGATTTTTTAATTTTCCTCGTTTTTCAGGTTTTATCGCCATATTCCAAGTCCTTCAGTGTGAATTTTTAATTTTCTAGTTTTTTCAGGTTCTCTCGCCATATTTGGGGTCCTTCAGTGTGAGTTTTTAATTTTCTAATTTTTCAGGGTTTCTCGACATATTCTGTGTCCTACAGCGTGTATTTTTCATTTTCCACGTGTTTCAGTTTTTTTCGTCATATTCTGGGTCCTAAATTGTGATTTTCTCATTTTCACGTTTTTCAGGTTACCTTACTGTATTCCAGGTCCTTCAGTGTGAATTTTTAATTTTCACGTTTTTCAGGGTTTCTCGGCATATTTTGGGTCCTACAGCGTGCATTTTTAATTTTCCACGTTTTCCAGGTTTTTTCGTCATATTCTGGGTCCTACAGTGTGATTTTCTCGTTTTCGACATTTTTCAAGTTTTTTTTTTTTTTTTTTTTTTGCCATTCTGTGTCCTACAGTGTGATTATTCTCATTTTCCACCTTTTCAGGTTTTCTCACCATATTCGGGGTCTTTCAGTGTGAATTTTTAATTTTGTAATTTTTTCAGGTTTTTCTTTGTCATATTCTGGGTCCTACAGTTTGATTTTCTCATTTCCACGTTTTTCAGGTTTTCTTGCCTTATTCTGGTTCCTACCATGTGAGTTTTGAATTTTCCTCGTTTTTCAGGTTTCCTGGCCATATCCCGGGTCCTTCAGTGTGAATTTTTAATTTTCCACGTTTTTCAGTATGTCTCGCCATATTCTGGGTAATACAGTGTGAATTTTTAATTTTCCACTTCTTTCATGGTTTCTCGCCATATTATGTGTCTGACAGTGTGAATTTTTAATTTTCATGATTTTCAGGGTTTCTCGGCATATTCTGGGTCCTGCAGTATGATTTTCTCATTTTCCACGTTTTTCAATTTTTTTCGTAATTCTGGGTCCTACAGTGTGATTTTCTCATTTTCCACCTTTTTCAACCTTTCAGACCATTTTTCGGGTCCTTCAGTGTGAGTTTGTAATTTTCTACTTTTTTCAGGGTTTCTCGCCGTATTCTGGGTCCTAAACGTTGTATTTTTAATTTTTCACGTTTTCAGGGTTTCTTGGCATATTCTGGATCCTACAGTGTGATTTTCTCATTTTCGATATTTTCAAGTTTTTTCGTAATTCTGGGTCCTACAGTGTGATTTTCTCATTTTCCACCTTTTTCAGGTTTTCTCGCCATAATTGGGGTTCTTCAGTGTCAGTTTGTAATTTTCTACTTTTTTCAGGGTTTCTTGCCATATTTGGGGTCCTTCAGTGTGAGTTTTTAATTTTCTACTCTTTCAGGGTTTCTTGCCATGTTCTGGGTCCTACAGTGTGTATTTTTCATTTTCCACGTTTTTCAGATTTTCTCGCAATATTCTGGGTTCTTCAGTGTGAATTTTTAATTTTTCACGTTTTACAGCTTTTTTTCTTCATATTCTGGGTCCTACACTGTGATTTTTCTCATTTCCACGTTTTTCAGGTTTTCTTGCCATATTCCAGGTCCTTCAGTGTTAATTTTTAATTTTCCACGTTTTCAGGGTTTCTTGGCATATTCTGTGTCCTGCAGTGTGAATTTTAATTATCCACTTTTTTCATGGTTTCTCGCCATATTCTGTGTCCAACAGTGTGAATTTTTAATTTTCACGTTTTTCAGTGTTTTTCGAAATATTCTGGGCCCTGCATGTGATTTTCTCATTTTCCACATTTTTTCAATTTTTTTCGTAATTCTGGGTCCTACAGTGTGATTTTCTCATTTTCCACCTTTTTCAGGTTTTCTCGCCATGTTTGGGCTCCTTCACTGTGAGTTTTTAATTTTGTACTTTTTTATTAATTGTTTCTCGCCATATTCTGGGTCCGTTAGTGTGAATTTTTAATTTTCACGTTTTTCACATTTTCTCGGCATATTCTGGGTGCTGCAGTGTGATTTTCTCATTTTCCACCTTTTGGAGGGTTTCTCACCATATTTGGGGTCCTACAGTGTGAGTTTGTAATTTTCAAACTTTTTCAGGGTTTCTTGGCATATTCTGGGTTATACAGCATGTATTTTTAATTTTCCAGGTTTTCAGGGTTTCTGGGCATAATCTGGGTCCTACAGTGTGATTATTCTCATTTTCCACCTTTTTCAGTTTTTCTCATCATATTCGGGGTCTTTCAGTGTGAATTTTTAATTTTCTACTCTTTTCAGGTTTTCTCGCCATATTCTGGGTCCTACAGCATGTACTTTTAATTTTCCACGTTTTCAGGGTTTCTGGTCATAATCTGGGTCCTACAGTGTGATTATTCTCATTTTCCACCTTTTTCAGGTTTTCTCATCATATTCGGGGTCTTTCAGTGTGAATTTTTAATTTTCTACTCTTTTCAGGTTTTCTCGCCATATTCTGTGTCCTTCAGTGTTAGTTTTTTATCTTCCTCGTTTTTCAGGTTTTTCGCCATATTCCGGGTCCTTCCGTGTGATATTTTAATATTTTACCTTTTTCAGGTTTTTTCGTCATATTCTGGGTCCTACTGTGTGATTTTCTCATTTCCATGTATTTCAGGGTCTCTTGCCGTATTCCAGGTCCTGTCGTATTCCAGGTCCTTCAGTGTGAATTTTTTTCCACGGTTTTCAGTATTTCTCTCCATATCTCGGTAATAAAGTGTGAATTTTTAATTGTCCAGTCTTTTCATGGTTTCTCACCATATTCTGTGTCCAACAGTGTGAATTTTTAATTTTCAGGTTTTTCATGGTTGTTCAGCATATTCTGGTTTCTGCAGTGTGATTTTCTCATTTTCCACGTTTTTCAAGTTTTTTCATATTTCTGGGTCCTACAAGTGTGATTTTCTCATTTTCGATGTTTTTCATGTTTTTGTAATTCTGGGTAATACATTGTGTTTATTCTCATTTTCTACCTTTTTCATGTTTTCTCGCCATATTCGGGGTCCTTCAGTGTGAGTTTTTAATTTTCTACTTTTTTGAGGGTTTCTTGCCATATTCTGGGTGCTACAGAGTGTATTTTTTATTTTCCACGTTTCTCAGGATTTCTCCCCATATTCTGGGTCCTACAGTGTGATTTTCTCATTTTCGAATTTTTTCATGTTTTTTCGTAATTCTGGGTAATACAGTGTGATTATTTTGACTTTCCACCTTTTTCTGTTTTTCTCGCCATATTCGGGGTCCTTCAGTGTGAGTTTTTAATTTTCTACTTTTTTGAGGGTTTTTTGCCATATTCTGGGTGCTACAGAGTGTATTTTTAATTTTCCACATTTCTCAGGGTTTCTTGCCATATTCTGTGTCCTACAGAGTGATTTTCTCATTTTCGACGTTTTTCAAGATTTTTCACAATTCTGGGTCCTACAGTGTGATTATTCTCATTTTCCAGCTTTTTCAGATTTTCTCACTATATTTGGGGTCCTTCAGTGTGATTTTTTAATTTTCCTCGTTTTTCAGGTTTTATCGCCATATTCCAAGTCCTTCAGTGTGAATTTTTAATTTTCTAGTTTTTTCAGGTTCTCTCGCCATATTTGGGGTCCTTCAGTGTGAGTTTTTAATTTTCTACTCTTTCAGGGTTTCTTGCCATGTTCTGGGTCCTACAGCGTGTATTTTTCATTTTCCACGTTTTTCAGATTTTCTCGCAATATTCTGGGTTCTTCAGTGTGAATTTTTAATTTTTCACGTTTTACAGGTTTTTTCTTCATATTCTGGGTCCTACACTGTGATTTTTCTCATTTCCACGTTTTTCAGGTTTTCTTGCCATATTCCAGGTCCTTCAGTGTTAATTTTTAATTTTCCACGTTTTCAGGGTTTCTTGGCATATTCTGTGTCCTGCAGTGTGAATTTTAATTATCCACTTTTTCATGGTTTCTCGCCATATTCTGTGTCCAACAGTGTGAATTTTTAATTTTCACGTTTTTCAGTGTTTCTCGAAATATTCTGGGCCCTGCATGTGATTTTCTCATTTTCCACATTTTTTCAATTTTTTTCGTAATTCTGGGTCCTACAGTGTGATTTTCTTATTTTCCACCTCTGTCTGTCTGTCTGTCTGTCTATCTGATCTCTGGGAACTGGAGATGGGCCACGAATAGTTGCTGGTAGTTGATCCCAGGTTCTCTGGAAGAGGAGTCAGTGCTGTTAATTGTTGAGCCCTTTCAGTGGCCCCACCCATCTTTAAATTTTTAGAAGTATATGTGAGGCTGTGTTTATGTACATCATATGCAGACCATAAGAGGGATTTAGATTCTCCAGAATCTGACACCATCTTCTGGAGTGTCTGAACAGCTACAGTGTACTTATATCTAATAAATAAATAAATAAATAAATGTATAAATAAATAAATAAATAAACAAACATTTTTTTTAAAAAAGGATAAGAAAGAAAGAAAGAAAAGGCAGACCTGCCATCCTTATCACTGTCTGTCTGTCTGTCTGTCTGATCCCCTGGAACTGGAGATGGACCACCATATAGTTGCTGGTAGTTGATCCCAGGTTCTCTATAAGACGAGACAATGCTGTTAATTGTTGAGCCCTTTCAGTGTCCCCACAGATCTTTTAATTTTTAGAAGTATATGTTAGGCTGTGTTTATGTACATCATATGGAGACCATAAGAGGGATTTAGATTCTCCAGAATCTTACACCCTCTACTGGAGTGTCTGAACAGCTACAGTGTACTTATATCTAATAATTACATAAATAAATAAATAAATAAATAAATAAATAAATAAATAAATATTTTTTAAAAAGGATAAGAAAGAAAGAAAGACCATGCAGGCCTGCCATCCTTATCTCTGTCTGTCTGTCTGTCTGTCTGATGACCTGGAACTGGAGATGGGCCACTTTGTAGGTGCTGGAGGTTGATCCCAGGTTCTCTGGAAGAGGAGAAAATGCTGTTAATTGTTGAGTCCTTTCAGTGGCCTTTTAATTTTTTAAGTATATGTGAGGCTGTGTTTATATACATCATATTCAGACCATAAGAGGGATTTAGATTCTCTAGAATCTGACTCCCTCTTCTGGAGTGTCTGAAGACGGCTACAGTGTAGTTATATCTAATAAATAAATAAATAAATAAATAAACATTTTTTAAAAAGTATAAGAAATAAAGAAAGACCAGGCAGGCCTGCCATCCTTATCTCTGTCTCTCTGTCTGTCTGTCTGTCTGTCTGTCTGATCCACTGGAACTGGAGATGGGCCACCATAAGGTGCTGGTAGTTTATCCCAGGTTCTCTGAAAGAGGAGACAATGCTGTTAATTGTTGAGCCCTCTCAGTGGCCCCACACATCTTTAAATTTTTAGAAGTATATGTGAGGCTGTGTTTATGTACATCATATGCAGACCATAAGAGGGATTTAGATTCTCCAGAATCTGACACCCTCTTCTGGAGTGTCTGAAGACAGCTACAGTGTACTTATATCTAATAAATACATAAATAAATATATAAATAAACATTTTTTAAAAAAGGATAAGAAAGAAAGAAAGACCAGGCAGGCCTGCCATCCTTATCACTGTCTGTATGTCTGTCTGTCTGATCCCCTGAACAGGAGATGGGCCACCATATAGTTGCTGGTAGTTGATCCCAGGTACTCTGGAAGAGGAGACAATGCTGTTAATTGTTGAGCTTTTAGAGTGGCCGCACTCTTCTTTAAATTTTTAGAAATATATGTGAGGCTGTGTTTATGTACATCATATGCAGACCATAAGAGGGATTTAGATTCTCCAGAATCTGACAGCCTCTTCTGGAGTGTCTGAACAGCTACAGTGTACTTATATCTAATAAATAAATAAATAAATAAATAAATAAATAAATAAATAAATAAATAAATAAAAAAACAAACATTTAAAAAAAAAAAGGATAAGAAAGAAAGGCCAGGAAGACTGCCATCCTTATCACTGTCTGTCTGTCTGTCTTCTGATCCCCTGGAACTGGAGATGGACCACCATATAGTTGCTGGTAGTTGATCCCAGGTTCTCTATAAGAGGAGACAATGCTGTTAATTGTTGAGCCCTTTCAGTGGCCCCACACATCTTTTAATTTTTAGAAGTATATGTTAGGCTGTGTTTATGTACATCATATGCAGACCATAAGAGGGATTTTGAATCTCCAGAATCTGACACCCTTTTCTGGAGTGTCTGAACAGCTACAGTGTACTTATATCTAATAAATTCATAAATAAATAAATAAATAAATAAATAAATAAATAAATAAATAAATAAACATTTTTTAAAAAGTATAAGAAATAAAGAAAGACCAGGCAGGCCTGCCATCCTTATCACTGTCTCTCTGTCTGTCTGTCTGTCTGATCCACTGGAACTGGAGATGGCCCACCATAAGGTGCTGGTAGTTTATCCCAGGTTCTCTGAAAAAGGAGACAATGCTGTTAATTGTTGAGCCCTCTCAGTGGCCCCACACATCTTTAAATTTTTAGAAGTATATGTGAGGCTGTGTTTATGTACATCATATGCAGACCATAAGAGGGATTTAGATTCTCCAGAATCTGACACCCTCTTCTGCAGTGTCTGAAGACAGCTACAGTGTACTTATATCTAATAAATCCATAAATAAATAAATAAATAAACATTTTTTTTAAAAAGGATAAGAATGAATGAAAGACCAGACAGGCCTGCCATCCTTAGCACTGTCTGTATGTCTGTCTGTCTGATCTCCTGGAACTGGAGATGGGCCACCATATAGTTGCTGGTAGTCGATCCCTGGTATTCTGGAAGAGGAGACAATGCTGTTAATTGTTGAGCTTTTAGAGTGGCCCCACCCTTTTTTAAATTTTTAGAAGTATATGTGAGGCTGTGTTTATGTACATCATATGCAGACCATAAGAGGGATTTAGATTCTCAAGAATATGACACCCTCTTCTGGAGTGTCTGCACAGCTACAGTGTACTTATATCTAATAAATACATAAATAAATAAATAAATAAATAAATAAATAAATAAATAAACATTTTTTTAAAAGGTTAAGACAGAAAGAAAGACCAGGCAGGCCTGCCATCCATATCTCTGTCTGTCTGTCTGTCTGTCTGTCTGTCTGTCTGTCTGTCTGTCTATCTGATCCCTGGGAACTGGAGATGGGCCACGAATAGTTGCTGGTAGTTGATCCCAGGTTCTCTGGAAGAGGAGACAATGCTCTTAATTGTTGAGCCCTTTCAGTGGCGCCACCCATCTTTAAATATTTAGAAGTATATGTGAGGCTGTGTTTATGTACATCATATGCAGAACATAAGAGGGATTTAGATTCTCCAGAATCTGACACCCTCTTCTGGACTGTCTGAAGACAGCTACAGTGTACTTATATCTAATAAATAAATAGATAAATAAATAAATAAATAAATAAATAAATAAATAAATAAATAAACATTTTTTAAAAAGGATAAGGAAGAAACAAAGACCAGGCAGGCCTACCATCCATTTCTCTGTCTGTCTGTCTGTCTGTCTATCTGATCCCCGGGAACTGGAGATGGGCCACCATATAGTTGCTGGTAGTTGATCCAAGGTTCTCTGGAAGAGGAGACAATGCTGTTAATTGTTGAGCCCTTTCAGTGGCCCCACACTTCTTTAAATATTTAAAAGTATATGTGAGGCTGTGTTTATGTACATCATATTCAGATTATAAGAGGATTTAGATTCTCCAGAATCTGACACCCTATACTGGAGTGTCTGAAGACAGCTACAGTGTACTTATGTATAATAAATACATAAATAAATAAATAAATAAATAAATAAATAAATAAACATTTTTGAAAAAGGAAAAGAAAGAAAGTAAGAACAGGCAGGCCTGCCATCCTTATCTCTGTCTGTCTGTCTGTCTTTCTGATCCCCTGGAACTGGAGATTTGCCACCATATAGTTGCTGGTAGTTGATCCAAGGTTCTCTGGAAGAGGAGACAATGCTGTTAATTGTTGAGCCCTATCAGTGGCCCTACCCATCTTTAAATATTTAGAAGTATATGTGAGGCTGTGTTTATGTACATCATATGCAGACCATAAGAGGGATTTAGATTCTCCAGAATCTGACACCCTCTTCTGGAGTATCTGAAGACAGCTACAGTGTACTTATATCTAATAAATAAATAAATAAATAAATAAATAAATAAATAAATACACATTATTTAAACAGGATAAGAAAGGAAGAAAGACCAGGCAGGCTTGCCATCCTTATCTCTGTCTGTCTGTCTGTCTGTCTGTCTGTCGTTCTGATCCCCTGGAACTGGAGATGGGCCACCATATAGGTGCTGGTAGTTGATCCCAGGTTCTCTGGAAGAGGAGACAATGCTGTTAATTGTTGAGCGCTTTCAGTGGCCCCACCCATCGTTAAATTTTTATTAGTATATGTGAGGCTGTGTTTATGTACATCATATGCAGACCATAAGAGGGATTTAGATTCTCCAGAGTCTGACACCCTCTCTGGAGTGTCT
>NW_028227278.1:4443608-4496108 GCF_978045245.1 Mus caroli
TTTTTTAATTTTTAGAAGTATATGTGATGCTGTGTTTATGTACATCATATTCAGACCATAAGAGGGATTTAGATTCTCTATAATCTGTCACCCTCTTCTGGAGTGTCTGAAGACGTCTACAGTGTACTTATATCTAATAAATACATAAATAAATGAATAAATAAATAAATAAACATTTTTTAAAACGAATAAGAAATAAAGAAAGACCAGGCAGGCCTGCCATCCTTATCTCTCTCTCTCTGTCTGTCTGTCGGTCTGATCCACTGGAACTGGAGATGGGCCACCATAAGGTGCTGGTAGTTTATCCCAGGTTCTCTGAAAGAGGAGACAATGCTGTTAATTGTTGAGCACTCCCAGTGGCCCCACACATCTTTAAATTTTTAGAAGTATATGTGAGGCTGTGTTTATGTACATCATATGCAGACCATAAGAGGGATTTAGATTCTCCAGAATCTGACACCCTCTTCTGGAGTGTCTGAAGACAGCTACAGTGTACTTGTATCTAATAAATACATAAATAAATATATAAATAAACATTTTTTAAAAAGGATAAGAAAGAAAGAAAGACCAGGCAGGCCTGCCATCCTTATCACTGTCTGTATGTCTGTCTGTCTGTTCCCCTGGAACTGGAGATGGGCCACCATATAGTTGCTGGTAGTTGATCCCAGGTACTCTGGAAGAGGAGACAATGCTGTTAATTATTGAGCTTTTAGAGTGGCCCCACCCTTCTTTAAATTTTTAGAAGTATATGTGAGGCTGTGTTTATGTACATCATATGCAGACCATAAGAGGGATTTAGATTCTCCAGAATCTGACACCCTCTTCTGCAGTGTGTGAACAGCTACAGTGTACTTATATCTAATAAATAAATAAATAAATAAATAAATAAATAAATAAATAAATAAATAAACAAACATTTTTTTTAAAAAAGATAAGAAAGAAAGAAAGACCAGGCAAGCCTGCCACCCTTATCACTGTCTGTGTGTCTGTCTGTCTGATCCCCTGGAACTGGAGATGGACCACCATATAGTTGCTGGTAGTTGATCCCAGGTTCTCTATAAGAGGAGACAATGCTGTTAATTTTTGAGCCCTTTCAGTGGCCCCACACATCTTTTAATTTTTAGAAGTATATTTTAGGCTGTGTTTATGTACATCATATGCAGACCATAAGAGGGATTTAGATTCTCCAGAATCTGACACCCTCTTCTGGAGTGTCTGAACAGCTACAGTGTACTTATATCTAATAAATAAATAAATAAATAAATAAACAAACATTTTTTTTAAAAAAGGATAAGAAAGAAAGAAAGACCAGGCAGGACTGCCATCCTTATCACTGTCTGTCTGTCTGTCTGTCTGATCCCCTGGAACTGGAGATGGGCCACAATATAGTTGCTGGTAGTTGATCCCAGGTCCTCTGGAAGAGGAGACAATGCTGTTAATTGTTGAGCCCTTTCAGTGGCCCCACCCATCTTTAAATTTTTAGAAGTATATGTGAGGCTGTGTTTATGTACATCATATGCAGACCATAAGAGGGATTTAGATTCTCCAGAATCTGACACCCTCTTCTGCAGTGTGTGAACAGCTACAGTGTAGTTATATCTAATAAATAAATAAATAAATAAATAAATAAATAAATAAATAAATAAACAAACATTTTTTTAAAAAAAGATAAGAAAGAAAGAAAGACCAGGGAGGCCTGCCACCCTTATCACTGACTGTGTGTCTGTCTGTCTGATCCCCTGGAACTGGAGATGGACCACCATATAGTTGCTGGTAGTTGATCCCAGGTACTCTGGAAGAGGAGACAATGCTGTTAATTGTTGAGCTTTTAGAGTGGCCCCACCCTTCTTTAAATTTTTAGAAGTATATGTGAGGCTGTGTTTATGTACATCATATGCAGACCATAAGAGGGATTTAGATTCTCCAGAATCTGACACCCTCTTCTGGAGTGTCTGAACAGCTACAGTGTACTTATATCTAATAAATAAATAAATAAATAAATAAATAAACAAACATTTTTTTAAAAAAAGGATAAGAAAGAAAGAAAGACCAGTCAGGACTGCCATCCTTATCACTGTCTGTCTGTCTGTCTGTCTGATCCCCTGGAACTGGAGATGGGCCACAATATAGTTGCTGGTAGTTGATCCCAGGTCCTCTGGAAGAGGAGACAATGCTGTTGATTGTTGAGCCCTTTCAGTGGCCCCACCCATCTTTAAATTTTTAGAAGTATATGTGAGGCTGTGTTTATGTACATCATATGCAGACCATAAGAGGGATATAGATTCCCCAGAATCTGACACCCTCTTCTGGAGAGTCTGAAGACAGCTAGAGTGTACTTATATCTAATAAGTATATAAATAAATAAATAAATAAATAAATAAACATTTTTTAAAAGGATAAGAAAGAAAGAAAAATCAGGCAGACCTGCCATCCTTATCACTGTCTGTCTGTCTGTCTGTCTGATCCCCTGCAACTTGAGATGGGCCACCATATAGTTGCTGGTAGTTGAACCCACGTTCTCTGGAAGAGGAGACAATGGTGTTAATTGTTGAGCCCTTTCTGTGG
The DNA here is from genome assembly GCF_978045245.1 of Mus caroli. NCBI lineage: Eukaryota > Metazoa > Chordata > Mammalia > Rodentia > Muridae > Mus > Mus caroli. The sequence continues at coordinate 4,446,174 of NW_028227278.1, forward strand.
GCCCACCCATCTTTAAATTTTTAGAAGTATATGTGAGGCTGTGTTTATGTACATCATATGCAGACCATAAGAGGGATTTAGATTCTCCAGAATATGACACCCTCTTCTGGAGTGTCTGAAGATAGCTATAGTGTACTTATATCTGATAAATAAATAAATAAATAAATAAATAAATAAATAAATAAATAAATAAATAAATAAATAAACATTTTTTAAAAAGGATAAGAAAGAAAGAAAGACCAGGCAGGGCTGCCATCCTTATCTTTGTCTGTCTGTCTGTCACTCTGTTTGTCTGTCTGTCTGATCTCCTGGAACTGGAGATGGGCCACCATTTTGTTGCTGATAGTTGATCCCAGGTCTTCTGAAGAGGAGACAATGCTGTTAATTGTTCAGCCCTTTCAGTGGCCCCACCCATCTTTAAATTTCTAGAAGTAAATGTGATGCTGTGTTTATGTACATCATATTCAGACCCTTAAAGAGGGATTTATATTCTCCAGAATCTGACACCGTCTTTTGGAGTGTCTATGACGGATACAGTGTACTTATATCTAATAAATACATAAATAAAGAAAAAAACATTTTATAAAAAAGATAAGAAAGAAAGAAAGACCAGGCAGGCCTGCCATCCTTATCTCTGTCTGTCTGTCTGTCTGTCTGATCCTCTGGACCTGGAGATGGGCCACCATAGAGTTGCTTGTAGTTGATCCCATGTTCTCTGGAAGAGGAGACAATGCTGTTAATTGTTGAGCCCTTTCAGTGGCCCCACCCATCTTTAAATTTTTAGAAGTATATGCGAGGCTGTGTTTATGTACATCATATGCAGACCATAAGAGGGATTTAGATTCTCCAGAATCTGACACCCTCTTCTGGAGTGTCTGAAGACAGCTACAGTGTACTTATATCTAATAAATTCATAAATAAACAAATGAACATTTTTAAAAAAGGATAATAAAGAAAGAGATACCAGGCAAGCCTGCCATCCTTGTCTGTCTGTCTGTCTGTCTGATCCCCTGGAAATGGAGATGGGCCACCATATAATTGCTGGTAGTTGATCCCAGGTTCTCTGGAAGAGGAGTCAGTGCTGTTAATTGTTGAGCCCTTTCAGTGGCCCCACCCATCTTTAAATTTTTAGAAGTATATGTGAGGCTGTGTTCATGTACATCATATGCAGACCATAAGAGGGATTTAGATTCTCCAGAATCTGACACCCTCTTCGGGAGTGTTTGAAGACAGCTACAGTGTACTTAAATCTAATAAATACATACTTAAATTAATAAACATTTTTTAAAAAGGATAAGAAAGAATGAAAGACCAGGTAGGCCTGCCATCCTTAACTCTATCTGTCTGTATGTCTGTCTGTCTGTCTGATCCCCTGGAACTAGAGATGGGCCACCATATAGTTGCTGGTAGTTGATCTCAGGTTATCTATAAGAGGAGACAATGCTGTTAATTGTTGATCCCTTTCATTGGCCCCACACATGTTTAAATTTTTAGAAGTATATGTGAGGCTGTGTTTATGTACATCATATGCAGACCATAAGAGGGATTTAGATTCTCCAGAATATGACACCCTCTTCTAGAGTGTCTGAAGACAGCTTCAGTGTACTTATATCTAATAAATACATAAATAAATTAATAAACATTTTTTTAAAAGTATAAGAAAGAAAGAAAGACCAGGCAGGCCTGCCACCATGTCTGTCTGTCTGTCTGTCTGTCAGATACCCTGGAACTGGAGATGAGCCACCATATAGTTGATGGTAGTTGATTCCAGGTTCTCTGGAAGAGGAGACAATGCCTTTAATTGTTGAGCCCTTTCAGTGGCCCCACCCATCTTTAAATTTTTAGAAGTATATGTGAGGCTGTGTTCATGTACATCATATGCAGACCATAGGAGGGATATAGATTCTCCAGAATCTGACACCCTCTTCTGGAGTGCCTGAAGACAGCTACAGTGTACTTATATCTAATAAATAAATAAATAAATAAATAAATAAATAAATAAATAAATAAATGAATAAATAAATAATTAAATAAACATTTTTTAAAAAGGATAAGAAAGAAAGAAAAATCAGGCAGGCCTGCCATCCTTATCTCTGTCTGTCTGTCTGTCTGTCTTATCCCCTGGAACTTGAGATGGGCCACCATATAGTTGCTGGTAGTTGATCCCACGTTCTCTGGAAGAAGAGACAATGCTGTTAATTGTTGAGTCCTTTCAGTGTGCCCACCCATCTTTAAATTTTTAGAAGTATATGTGAGGCTGTGTTTATGTACATCATATGCAGACCATAAGAGGGATTTAGATTCTCGAGAAGATGACACACTCTTCTAGAGTGTCTGAAGACAGCTACAGTGTACTTATATCTAATAAATTCATAAATAAACAAATAAACATTTTTCAAAAAGGATAATAAAGAAAGAGAGACCAGGCAAGCCTCCCATCCTTGTCTGTCTGTCTGTCTGTCTGTTCCCCTGGAACTAGAGATGGGCCACCATATAATTGCTGGTAGTTGATCCCATGTTCTCTGGAAGAGGAGTCAGTGCTGTTAATTGTTGAGCCCTTTCAGTGGCCCCACCCATCTATAAATTTTTAGAAGTATATGTGAGTCTGTGTTCATGTAAATCATATGCAGACCATAAGAGGGATATAGATTCTCCAGAATCTGACACCCTCTTCGGGAGTGTTTGAAGACAGCTACAGTGTACTTATATCTAATAAATACATACTTAAATTAATAAACATTTTTTAAAAAGGATAAGAAAGAATGAAAGACCAGGTAGGCCTGCCATCCTTATCTCTATCTGTCTGTATGTCTGTCTGTCTGTCTGATCCCCTGGAACTGGAGATGGGCCACCATATAGTTGCTGGTAGTTGATCCCAGGTTCTCTGGTAGAGGAGACAATGCTGTTAATTGTTGAGCCCTTTCAGTGGCCCCACCCATCTTTAAATTTTTAGAAGTATATGTGAGGCTGTGTTCATGTACATCATATGCAGACCATAAGAGGGATATTGATTCTCCAGAATCTGACACCCTCTTCTGGAGAGTCTGAAGACAGCTACAGTGTACTTATATCTAATAAATAAATAAATAAATAAATAAATAAATAAATAAATAAATAAATAAATGAATAAATAAATAAATAAACATTTTTTTAAAGGATAAGAAAGAAAGAAAAATCAGGCAGGCCTGCCATCCTTATCTCTGTCTGTCGGTCTGTCTGTCTTATCCCCTGGAACTTGAGATGGGCCACCATATAGTTGCTTGTAGTTGATCCAAGGATCTCTGGAAGAGGAGACAATGCTGTTAATTGTTGAGCCATTTCAGTGGGCCCACCCTTCTTTAAATTTTTAGAAGTATATGTGAGGCTGTGTTTATGTACATCATATGCAGACCAGAAGAGGGATTTAGATTACCCAGAAGATGACAACCTCTTCTAGAGTGTCTGAAGACAGCTAAAGTGTACTTATATCTAATAAATACATACTTAAATTAATAAACATTTTTTAAAAGTATAAGAAAGAAAGAAAGACCAGGCAGGCCTCCATCCTTATCTCTGTCAGTCTGACTGTCTGTCTGATCCATTGGAACTGGAGATGGGCCACCATATAGTTGCTGGTAGTTGATCCCAGGTTTTCTGGAAGAGGAGACAATGCTGTTAATTGTTGAGCCCTTTCAGTGGCGCCACCCATTGTTAAATATTTAGAGGTATATGTGAGGCTGTGTTTATGTACATCATATGCAGACCATAAGAGGGATTTAGATTCTCCAGAATCTGACACCCTCTTCTGGAGTGTCTGAAGACAGCTACAGTGTACTTATATCTAATAAATACATGAATAAATATAAAAATAAACATTTTTTTAAAAAGGATAAGACAGAAAGAAAGACCAGGCAGGCCTGCCATCCTTATCACTGTCTGTATGTCTGTCTGTCTGATCCCCTGGAACTGGATATGGACCACCATATAGTTGCTGGTAGTTGATCCCAGGTACTCTGGAAGAGGAGACAATGCTTTTAATTGTTGAGCCCTTTCAGTGGCGCCACCCATCTTTAAATATTTAGAGGTATATATGAGGCTGTGTTTATGTACATCATATGCAGACCATAAGAGGGATTTAGATTCTCCAGAATCTGACACCCTCTTCTGGAGTGTCTGAAGACAGCTACAGTGTATTTATATCTAATAAATAAATAGATAAATAAATAAATAAATAAATAAATAAACATTTTTTAAAAAGTATAAGAAATACAGAAAGACCAGGCAGGCCTGCCATCCATATCTCTGTCTGTCTGTCTGTCTGTCTGTCTATCTGATCCCCGGGAACTGGAGATGGGCCACCATATAGTGCTGGTAGTTGAACCTAGGTTCTCTGGAAGAGGAGACAATTCGGTTAATTGTTGAGCCCTTTCAGTGGCCCCACACTTCTTTAAATATTTAGATGTTTATGTGAGGCTGTGTTTATGTACATCATATTCAGATTATAAGAGGATTTAGATTCTCCAGAATCTGACACCCTCTACTGGAGTGACTGAAGACAGCTACAGTGTACTTATATATAATAAATAAATAAATAAATAAATAAATAAATAAATAAATAAATTAACATTTTTTAAAAAGTATAAGAAAGAAAGAAAGACCAGGCAGGCCTGCCATCCATATCTCTGTCTGTCTGTCTGTCTGTCTATCTGATCCCCGGGAACTGGAGATGGGCCACCATATTGTGCTGGTAGTTGATCCAAGGTTCTCTGGAAGAGGAGACAATTCGGTTAATTGTTGAGCCCTTTCAGTGGCCCCACACTTCTTTAAATATTTAGAAGTTTATGTGAGGCTGTGTTTATGTACATCATATTCAGATTATAAGAGGATTTAGATTCTCCAGAATCTGACACCCTCTACTGGAGTGACTGAAGACAGCTACAGTGTACTTATAATAAATAAATAAATAAATAAATAAATAAATAAATAAATAAATAAATAAACATTTTTTAAAAAGGATAAGAAAGAAAGAAAGACCAGGCAGGCTTGCCATCCTTATCACTGTCTGTATGTCTGTCTGTCTGATCCCCTGGAACTGGAGATGGGCCACCATATAGTTGCTGGTAGTTGATCCCAGGTACTCTGGAAGAGGAGACAATGCTGTTAATTGTTGAGCCCTTTCAGTGGTGCCACCCATCTTTAAATATTTAGAGGTATATATGAGGCTGTGTTTATGTACATCATATGCAGACCATAAGAGGGATTTAGATTCTCCAGAACCTGACACCCTCTTCTGGAGTGTCTGAAGACAGCTACAGTGTACTTATATCTAATAAATAAATAGATAAATAAATAAATAAATAAATAAATAAATAAATAAATAAACATTTTTTAAAAAGTATAAGAAAGAAAGAAAGACCAGGCAGGCCTGCCATCCATATCTCTGTCTGTCTGTCTGTCTGTCTATCTGATCCCCGGGAACTGGAGATGGGCCACCATATAGTGCTGGTAGTTGATCCAAGGTTCTCTGGAAGAGGAGACAATTCGGTTAATTGTTGAGCCCTTTCAGTGGCCCCACACTTCTTTAAATATTTAGAAGTTTATGTGAGGCTGTGTTTATGTACATCATATTCAGATTATAAGAGGATTTAGATTCTCCAGAATCTGACACCCTCTACTGGAGTGACTGAAGACAGATACAGTGTACTTATATATAATAAATAAATAAATAAATAAATAAATAAATAAATAAATAAATAAACATTTTTTAAAAAGGATAAGAAAGAAAGTAAGACCAGGCTGGCCTGCCATCCTTATCTCTGTCTGTCTGTCTGTCTGTCTGATCCCCTGGAACTGGAGTTGGGCTACCATAAAGTTGCTGGTAGTTGATCCCAGGTTCTCTAGAAGAGGAGACAATGCTGTTAATTGTTGAGCCCTATCAGTGGCCCTACCCATATTTAAATATTTAGAAGTATATGTGAGGCTGTGTTTATGTACATCATATGCTGACCATAAGAGGGATTTAGATACTCCAGAATCTGACACCCTCTTCTGGAGTGTCTGAAGACAGCTACAGTGTACTTATATCTAATAAATACATAAATAAATAAATAAATAAATAAACATTTTTTAAAAAGTATAAGAAATAAAGAAAGACCAGGCAGGCCTGCCATCCTTATCTCTGTCTCTCTGTCTGTCTGTCTATCTGATCCACTGGAACTGGAGATGGGCCACCATAAGGTGCTGGTAGTTTATCCCAGGTTCTCTGAAAGAGGAGACAATGCTGTTAATTGTTGAGCCCTCTCAGTGGCCCGACACATCTTTAAATTTTTAGAAGTATATGTGAGGCTGTGTTTATGTACATCATATGCAGACCATAAGAGGGATTTAGATTCTCCAGAATCTGACACCCTCTTCTGGAGTGTCTGAAGACAGCTACAGTGTACTTATATCTAATAAATACATAAATAAATATATAAATAAACATTTTTTTAAAAAGGATAAGAAAGAAAGAAAGACCAGGCAGGCCTGCCATCCTTATCACTGTCTGTCTGTCTGTCTATCTGATCCCCTGGAACTGGAGATGGGCCACCATATAGTTGCTGGTAGTTGATCCCAGGTACTCTGGAAGAGGAGACAATGCTGTTAATTGTTGAGCCCTTTCAGTGGCGCCACCCATCTTTAAATATTTAGAGGTGTATGTGAGGCTGTGTTTATGTACATCATATGCAGACCATAAGAGGGATTTAGATTCTCCAGAATCTGACACCCTCTTCTGGAGTGTCTGAAGACAGCTACAGTGTACTTATATCTAATAAATAAATAGATAAATAAATAAATAAATAAATAAATAAATAAATAAACATTTTTTAAAAAGTATAAGAAAGAAAGAAAGACCAGGCAGGCCTGCCATCCATATCTCTGTCTGTCTGTCTGTCTGTCTATCTGATCCCCGGGAACTGGAGATGGGCCACCATATAGTGCTGGTAGTTGATCCAAGGTTCTCTGGAAGAGGAGACAATTCGGTTAATTGTTGAGCCCTTTCAGTGGCCCCACACTTCTTTAAATATTTAGAAGTTTATGTGAGGCTGTGTTTATGTACATCATATTCAGATTATAAGAGGATTTAGATTCTCCAGAATCTGACACCCTCTACTGGAGTGACTGAAGACAGCTACAGTGTACTTATATATAATAAATAAATAAATAAATAAATAAATAAATAAATAAATAAAATTTTTTAAAAAGGATAAGAAAGAAAGAAAGACCAGGCAGGCCTGCCATCCTTATTACTGTCTGTATGTCTGTCTGTCTGATCCCCTGGAACTGGAGATGGGCCACCATATAGTTGCTGGTAGTTGATCCCAGGTACTCTGGAAGAGGAGACAATGCTATTAATTGTTGAGCCCTTTCAGTGGTGCCACCCATCTTTAAATATTTAGAGGTATATGTGAGGCTGTGTTTATGTACATCATATGCAGACCATAAGAGGGATTTAGATTCTCCAGAAACTGACACCCTCTTCTGGAGTGTCTGAAGACAGCTACAGTGTACTTATATCTAATAAAGAAATAGATAAATAAATAAATAAATAAATAAATAAATAAATAAATAAATAAACATTTTTTAAAAAGTATAAGAAAGAAAGAAAGACCAGGCAGGCCTGCCATCCATATCTCTGTCTGTCTGTCTGTCTGTCTATCTGATCCCCGGGAACTGGAGATGGGCCACCATATAGTGCTGGTAGTTGATCCAAGGTTCTCTGGAAGAGGAGACAATTCGGTTAATTGTTGAGCCCTTTCAGTGGCCCCACACTTCTTTAAATATTTAGAAGTTTATGTGAGGCTGTGTTTATGTACATCATATTCAGATTATAAGAGGATTTAGATTCTCCAGAATCTGACACCCTCTACTGGAGTGACTGAAGACAGATACAGTGTACTTATATATAATAAATAAATAAATAAATAAATAAATAAATAAATAAATAAATAAATAAATAAACATTTTTTAAAAAGGATAAGAAAGAAAGTAAGACCAGGCTGGCCTGCCATCCTTATGTCTGTCTGTCTGTCTGTCTGTCTGATCCCCTGGAACTGGAGTTGGGCTACCATAAAGTTGCTGGTAGTTGATCCCAGGTTCTCTAGAAGAGGAGACAATGCTGTTAATTGTTGAGCCCTATCAGTGGCCCTACCCATACTTAAATATTTAGAAGTATATGTGAGGCTGTGTTTATGTACATCATATGCAGACCACAAGAGGGATTTAGATTCTCCAGAATCTGACACCCTCTTCTGGAGTGTCTGAAGACAGCTACAGTGTACTTATATCTAATAAATACATAAATAAATAAATAAATAAACATTTTTTAAAAAGTATAAGAAATAAAGAAAGACCAGGCAGGCCTGCCATCCTTATCACTGTCTGTATGTCTGTCTGTCTGATCCCCTGGAACTGGAGATGGGCCACCATATAGTTGCTGGTAGTTGATCCCAGGTACTCTGGAAGAGGAGACAATGCTGTTAATTGTTGAGCCCTTTCAGTGGCGCCACCCATCTTTAAATATTTAGAGGTATATGTGAGGCTGTGTTTATGTACATCATATGCAGACCATAAGAGGGATTTAGATTCTCCAGAATCTGACACCCTCTTCTGGAGTGTCTGAAGACAGCTACAGTGTACTTATATCTAATAAATAAATAGATAAATAAATAAATAAATAAATAAATAAATAAACATTTTTTAAAAAGTATAAGAAAGAAAGAAAGACCAGGCAGGCCTGCCATCCATATCTCTGTCTGTCTGTCTGTCTGTCTATCTGATCCCCGGGAACTGGAGATGGGCCACCATATAGTGCTGGTAGTTGATCCAAGGTTCTCTGGAAGAGGAGACAATTCGGTTAATTGTTGAGCCCTTTCAGTGGCCCCACACTTCTTTAAATATTTAGAAGTTTATGTGAGGCTGTGTTTATGTACATCATATGCAGACCATAAGAGGAATTTAGATTCTCCAGAATCTGACACCCTCTTCTGGAGTGTCTGAAGACAGCTACAGTGTACTTATATCTAATAAATAAATAGATAAATAAATAAATAAATAAATAAATAAATAAATAAACAAACATTTTTTAAAAAGTATAAGAAAGAAAGAAAGACCAGGCAGGCCTGCCATCCATATCTCTGTCTGTCTGTCTGTCTGTCTATCTGATCCCCGGGAACTGGAGATGGGCCACCATATAGTGCTGGTAGTTGATCCAAGGTTCTCTGGAAGAGGAGACAATTCGGTTAATTGTTGAGCCCTTTCAGTGGCCCCACACTTCTTTAAATATTTAGAAGTTTATGTGAGGCTGTGTTTATGTACATCATATTCAGATTATAAGAGGATTTAGATTCTCCAGAATCTGACACCCTCTACTGGAGTGACTGAAGACAGATACAGTGTACTTATAATTAATAAATAAATAAATAAATAAATAAATAAATAAATAAATAAATAAATAAACATTTTTTAAAAAGGATAAGAAAGAAAGTAAGACCAGGCTGGCCTGCCATCCTTATCTCTGTCTGTCTGTCTTTCTGTCTGAACCCCTGGAACTGGAGTTGGGCTACCATAAAGTTGCTGGTAGTTGATCCCAGGTTCTCTGGAAGAGGAGACAATGCTGTTAATTGTTGAGCCCTATCAGTGGCCCTACCCATCTTTAAATATTTAGAAGTATATGTGAGGCTGTGTTTATGTACATCATATGCAGACCATAAGAGGGATTTAGATTCTCCAGAATCTGACACCCTCTTCTGGAGTGTCTGAAGACAGCTACAGTGTACTTATATCTAATAAATACATAAATAAATAAATAAATAAATAAATAAATAAATAAACATTTTTTAAAAAGTATAAGAAATAAAGAAAGACCAGGCAGGCCTGCCATCCTTATCTCTGTCTGTCTGTCTGTCTGTCTGTCTGTCTGATCCCCTGGAACTGGAGTTGGGCTACCATAAAGTTGCTGGTAGTTGATCCCAGGTTCTCTGGAAGAGGAGACAATGCTGTTAATTGTTGAGCCCTATAAGTGGCCCTACCGATCTTTAAATATTTAGAAGTATATGTGAGGCTGTGTTTATGTACATCATATGCAGACCATAAGAGGAATTTAGATTCTCCAGAATCTGACACCCTCTTCTGGAGTGTCTGAAGACAGCTACAGTGTACTTATATCTAATAAATACATAAATAAATAAATAAATAAATAAATAAATAAATAAATAAACATTATTTAAACCGGATAAGAAAAAAAGAAAGACCAGGCAGGCCTACCATCCTTATCTCTGTCTGTCTGTCTATCATTCGTTCTGATCCCCTGGAACTGTAGATGGGCCACCATATAGGTGCTGGTAGTTGATCCCAGGTTCTCTGGAAGAGGAGACAATGCTGTTAATTGTTGAGCGCTTTCAGTGGCCCCACCCATCGTTAAATTTTTAGTAGTATATGTGAGGCTGTGTTTATGTACATTATGCAGACCATAAGAGGGATTTAGATTCTCCAGAATCTGACACCCTCTTCTGGAGTGTCTGAAGACAGCTACAGTGTACTTATATCTAATAAATACAAAAATAAATAAACATTTTTTAAAAAGGATAATAACGAAAGAAAGACCAGGCAGGCCTGCCATCCATATCTCTGTCTGTCTGTCTGTCTGTCTGATCCCCTGGAACTGGAGATGGGCCACCTTGTAGATGCTTGTAGTTGATCCCAGGTTCTCTGGAAGAGGAGACAATGCTGTTAATTGTTCAGCCCTTTCAGTGGCCCCACCCATTTTTAATTTTTACAAGTATATGTGAGGCTGTGTTTATGTACATCATATTCAGACCATAAGAGGGATTTAGATTCTCCAGAATCTGACACCCTCTTCTGGAGTGTCTGAAGACAGCTACAGTGTACTTATATCTAATAAATACATAAATAAATAAATAAATAAACATTTTTTAAAAAGTATAAGAAATAAAGAAAGACCAGGCAGGCCTGCCATCCTTATCTCTGTCTCTCTGTCTGTCTGTCTGTCTGATCCACTGGAACTGGAGATGGGCCACCATAAGGTGCTGGTAGTTTATCCCAGGTTCTCTGAAAGAGGAGACAATGCTGTTATTTGTTGAGCCCTCTCAGTGGCCCGACACATCTTTAAATTTTTAGAAGTATATGTGAGGCTGTGTTTATGTACATCATATGCAGACCATAAGAGGGATTTAGATTCTCCAGAATCTGACACCCTCTTCTGGAGTGTCTGAAGACAGCTACAGTGTACTTATATCTAATAAATACATAAATAAATATATAAATAAACATTTTTTTAAAAAGGATAAGAAAGAAAGAAAGACCAGGCAGGCCTGCCATCCTTATCACTGTCTGTCTGTCTGTCTATCTGATCCCCTGGAACTGGAGATGGGCCACCATATAGTTGCTGGTAGTTGATCCCAGGTACTCTGGAAGAGGAGACAATGCTGTTAATTGTTGAGCCCTTTCAGTGGCGCCACCCATCTTTAAATATTTAGAGGTGTATGTGAGGCTGTGTTTATGTACATCATATGCAGACCATAAGAGGGATTTAGATTCTCCAGAATCTGACACCCTCTTCTGGAGTGTCTGAAGACAGCTACAGTGTACTTATATCTAATAAATAAATAGATAAATAAATAAATAAATAAATAAATAAATAAATAAATAAATAAACATTTTTTAAAAAGTATAAGAAAGAAAGAAAGACCAGGCAGGCCTGCCATCCATATCTCTGTCTGTCTGTCTGTCTGTCTATCTGATCCCCGGGAACTGGAGATGGGCCACCATATAGTGCTGGTAGTTGATCCAAGGTTCTCTGGAAGAGGAGACAATTCGGTTAATTGTTGAGCCCTTTCAGTGGCCCCACACTTCTTTAAATATTTAGAAGTTTATGTGAGGCTGTGTTTATGTACATCATATTCAGATTATAAGAGGATTTAGATTCTCCAGAATCTGACACCCTCTACTGGAGTGTCTGAAGACAGCTACAGTGTACTTATATGTAATAAATAAATAAATAAATAAACATTTTTTAAAAAGGATAAGAAAGAAAGTAAGACCAGGCTGGCCTGCCATCCTTATGTCTGTCTGTCTGTCTGTCTGTCTGATCCCCTGGAACTGGAGTTGGGCTACCATAAAGTTGCTGGTAGTTGATCCCAGGTTCTCTAGAAGAGGAGACAATGCTGTTAATTGTTGAGCCCTATCAGTGGCCCTACCCATACTTAAATATTTAGAAGTATATGTGAGGCTGTGTTTATGTACATCATATGCAGACCATAAGAGGGATTTAGATTCTCCAGAATCTGACACCCTCTTCTGGAGTGTCTGAAGACAGCTACAGTGTACTTATATCTAATAAATACATAAATAAATAAATAAATAAACATTTTTTAAAAAGTATAAGAAATAAAGAAAGACCAGGCAGGCCTGCCATCCTTATCACTGTCTGTATGTCTGTCTGTCTGATCCCCTGGAACTGGAGATGGGCCACCATATAGTTGCTGGTAGTTGATCCCAGGTACTCTGGAAGAGGAGACAATGCTGTTAATTGTTGAGCCCTTTCAGTGGCGCCACCCATCTTTAAATATTTAGAGGTATATGTGAGGCTGTGTTTATGTACATCATATGCAGACCATAAGAGGGATTTAGATTCTCCAGAATCTGACACCCTCTTCCTGAGTGTCTGAAGACAGCTACAGTGTACTTATATCTAATAAATAAATAGATAAATAAATAAATAAATAAATAAATAAATAAATAAACATTTTTTAAAAAGTATAAGAAAGAAAGAAAGACCAGGCAGGCCTGCCATCCATATCTCTGTCTGTCTGTCTGTCTGTCTATCTGATCCCCGGGAACTGGAGATGGGCCACCATATAGTGCTGGTAGTTGATCCAAGGTTCTCTGGAAGAGGAGACAATTCGGTTAATTGTTGAGCCCTTTCAGTGGCCCCACACTTCTTTAAATATTTAGAAGTTTATGTGAGGCTGTGTTTATGTACATCATATTCAGATTATAAGAGGATTTAGATTCTCCAGAATCTGACACCCTCTACTGGAGTGACTAAAGACAGCTACAGTGTACTTATATATAATAAATAAATAAATAAATAAATAAATAAATAAATAAACATTTTTTAAAAAGGATAAGAAAGAAAGAAAGACCAGGCAGGCCTGCCATCCTTATCACTGTCTGTATGTCTGTCTGTCTGATCCCCTGGAACTGGAGATGGGCCACCATATAGTTGCTGGTAGTTGATCCCAGGTACTCTGGAAGAGGAGACAATGCTGTTAATTGTTGAGCCCTTTCAGTGGCGCCACCCATCTTTAAATATTTAGAGGTGTATGTGAGGCTGTGTTTATGTACATCATATGCAGACCATAAGAGGGATTTAGATTCTCCAGAATCTGACACCCTCTTCTGGAGTGTCTGAAGACAGCTACAGTGTACTTATATCTAATAAATAAATAGATAAATAAATAAATAAATAAATAAATAAATAAATAAACATTTTTTAAAAAGTATAAGAAAGAAAGAAAGACCAGGCAGGCCTGCCATCCATATCTCTGTCTGTCTGTCTGTCTGTCTATCTGATCCCCGGGAACTGGAGATGGGCCACCATATAGTGCTGGTAGTTGATCCAAGGTTCTCTGGAAGAGGAGACAATTCGGTTAATTGTTGAGCCCTTTCAGTGGCCCCACACTTCTTTAAATATTTAGAAGTTTATGTGAGGCTGTGTTTATGTACATCATATTCAGATTATAAGAGGATTTAGATTCTCCAGAATCTGACACCCTCTACTGGAGTGACTGAAGACAGCTACAGTGTACTTATATATAATAAATAAATAAATAAATAAATAAATAAATAAATAAATAAATAAATAAACATTTTTTAAAAAGGATAAGAAAGAAAGAAAGACCAGGCAGGCCTGCCATCCTTATTACTGTCTGTATGTCTGTGTGTGTGATCCCCTGGAACTGGAGATGGGCCACCATATAGTTGCTGGTAGTTGATCCCAGGTACTCTGGAAGAGGAGACAATGCTATTAATTGTTGAGCCCTTTCAGTGGTGCCACCCATCTTTAAATATTTAGAGGTATATGTGAGGCTGTGTTTATGTACATCATATGCAGACCATAAGAGGGATTTAGATTCTCCAGAACCTGACACCCTCTTCTGGAGTGTCTGAAGACAGCTACAGTGTACTTATATCTAATAAATAAATAGATAAATAAATAAATAAATAAATAAATAAACATTTTTTAAAAAGTATAAGAAAGAAAGAAAGACCAGGCAGGCCTGCCATCCATATCTCTGTCTGTCTGTCTGTCTGTCTATCTGATCCCCGGGAACTGGAGATGGGCCACCATATAGTGCTGGTAGTTGATCCAAGGTTCTCTGGAAGAGGAGACAATTCGGTTAATTGTTGAGCCCTTTCAGTGGCCCCACACTTCTTTAAATATTTAGAAGTTTATGTGAGGCTGTGTTTATGTACATCATATTCAGATTATAAGAGGATTTAGATTCTCCAGAATCTGACACCCTCTACTGGAGTGACTGAAGACAGATACAGTGTACTTATATATAATAAATAAATAAATAAATAAATAAATAAATAAATAAATAAACATTTTTTAAAAAGGATAAGAAAGAAAGTAAGACCAGGCTGGCCTGCCATCCTTATGTCTGTCTGTCTGTCTGTCTGATCCCCTGGAACTGGAGTTGGGCTACCATAAAGTTGCTGGTAGTTGATCCCAGGTTCTCTAGAAAAGGAGACAATGCTGTTAATTGTTGAGCCCTATCAGTGGCCCTACCCTTACTTAAATATTTAGAAGTATATGTGAGGCTGTGTTTATGTACATCATATGCAGACCATAAGAGGGATTTAGATTCTCCAGAATCTGACACCCTCTTCTGGAGTGTCTGAAGACAGCTACAGTGTACTTATATCTAATAAATACATAAATAAATAAATAAATAAACATTTTTTAAAAAGTATAAGAAATAAAGAAAGACCAGGCAGGCCTGCCATCCTTATCACTGTCTGTATGTCTGTCTGTCTGATCCCCTGGAACTGGAGAAGGGCCACCATATAGTTGCTGGTAGTTGATCCCAGGTACTCTGGAAGAGGAGACAATGCTGTTAATTGTTGAGCCCTTTCAGTGGCGCCACCCATCTTTAAATATTTAGAGGTATATGTGAGGCTGTGTTTATGTACATCATATGCAGACCATAAGAGGGATTTAGATTCTCCAGAATCTGACACCCTCTTCTGGAGTGTCTGAAGACAGCTACAGTGTACTTATATCTAATAAATAAATAGATAAATAAATAAATAAATAAATAAATAAATAAATAAATAAATAAACATTTTTTAAAAAGTATAAGAAAGAAAGAAAGACCAGGCAGGCCTGCCATCCATATCTCTGTCTGTCTGTCTGTCTGTCTATCTGATCCCCGGGAACTGGAGATGGGCCACCATATAGTGCTGGTAGTTGATCCAAGGTTCTCTGGAAGAGGAGACAATTCGGTTAATTGTTGAGCCCTTTCAGTGGCCCCACACTTCTTTAAATATTTAGAAGTTTATGTGAGGCTGTGTTTATGTACATCATATTCAGATTATAAGAGGATTTAGATTCTCCAGAATCTGACACCCTCTACTGGAGTGACTGAAGACAGCTACAGTGTACTTATATATAATAAATAAATAAATAAATAAATAAATAAATAAATAAATAAATAAATAAACATTTTTTAAAAAGGATAAGAAAGAAAGAAAGACCAGGCAGGCCTGCCATCCTTATTACTGTCTGTATGTCTGTCTGTCTGATCCCCTGGAACTGGAGATGGGCCACCATATAGTTGCTGGTAGTTGATCCCAGGTACTCTGGAAGAGGAGACAATGCTATTAATTGTTGAGCCCTTTCAGTGGTGCCACCCATCTTTAAATATTTAGAGGTATATGTGAGGCTGTGTTTATGTACATCATATGCAGACCATAAGAGGGATTTAGATTCTCCAGAAACTGACACCCTCTTCTGGAGTGTCTGAAGACAGCTACAGTGTACTTATATCTAATAAAGAAATAGATAAATAAATAAATAAATAAATAAATAAATAAATAAATAAATAAACATTTTTTAAAAAGTATAAGAAAGAAAGAAAGACCAGGCAGGCCTGCCATCCATATCTCTGTCTGTCTGTCTGTCTGTCTATCTGATCCCCGGGAACTGGAGATGGGCCACCATATAGTGCTGGTAGTTGATCCAAGGTTCTCTGGAAGAGGAGACAATTCGGTTAATTGTTGAGCCCTTTCAGTGGCCCCACACTTCTTTAAATATTTAGAAGTTTATGTGAGGCTGTGTTTATGTACATCATATTCAGATTATAAGAGGATTTAGATTCTCCAGAATCTGACACCCTCTACTGGAGTGACTGAAGACAGATACAGTGTACTTATATATAATAAATAAATAAATAAATAAATAAATAAATAAATAAACATTTTTTAAAAAGGATAAGAAAGAAAGTAAGACCAGGCTGGCCTGCCATCCTTATGTCTGTCTGTCTGTCTGTCTGTCTGATCCCCTGGAACTGGAGTTGGGCTACCATAAAGTTGCTGGTAGTTGATCCCAGGTTCTCTAGAAGAGGAGACAATGCTGTTAATTGTTGAGCCCTATCAGTGGCCCTACCCATACTTAAATATTTAGAAGTATATGTGAGGCTGTGTTTATGTACATCATATGCAGACCACAAGAGGGATTTAGATTCTCCAGAATCTGACACCCTCTTCTGGAGTGTCTGAAGACAGCTACAGTGTACTTATATCTAATAAATACATAAATAAATAAATAAATAAACATTTTTTAAAAAGTATAAGAAATAAAGAAAGACCAGGCAGGCCTGCCATCCTTATCACTGTCTGTATGTCTGTCTGTCTGATCCCCTGGAACTGGAGATGGGCCACCATATAGTTGCTGGTAGTTGATCCCAGGTACTCTGGAAGAGGAGACAATGCTGTTAATTGTTGAGCCCTTTCAGTGGCGCCACCCATCTTTAAATATTTAGAGGTATATGTGAGGCTGTGTTTATGTACATCATATGCAGACCATAAGAGGGATTTAGATTCTCCAGAATCTGACACCCTCTTCTGGAGTGTCTGAAGACAGCTACAGTGTACTTATATCTAATAAATAAATAGATAAATAAATAAATAAATAAATAAATAAATAAACATTTTTTAAAAAGTATAAGAAAGAAAGAAAGACCAGGCAGGCCTGCCATCCATATCTCTGTCTGTCTGTCTGTCTGTCTATCTGATCCCCGGGAACTGGAGATGGGCCACCATATAGTGCTGGTAGTTGATCCAAGGTTCTCTGGAAGAGGAGACAATTCGGTTAATTGTTGAGCCCTTTCAGTGGCCCCACACTTCTTTAAATATTTAGAAGTTTATGTGAGGCTGTGTTTATGTACATCATATGCAGACCATAAGAGGAATTTAGATTCTCCAGAATCTGACACCCTCTTCTGGAGTGTCTGAAGACAGCTACAGTGTACTTATATCTAATAAATAAATAGATAAATAAATAAATAAATAAATAAATAAATAAACAAACATTTTTTAAAAAGTATAAGAAAGAAAGAAAGACCAGGCAGGCCTGCCATCCATATCTCTGTCTGTCTGTCTGTCTGTCTATCTGATCCCCGGGAACTGGAGATGGGCCACCATATAGTGCTGGTAGTTGATCCAAGGTTCTCTGGAAGAGGAGACAATTCGGTTAATTGTTGAGCCCTTTCAGTGGCCCCACACTTTTTTAAATATTTAGAAGTTTATGTGAGGCTGTGTTTATGTACATCATATTCAGATTATAAGAGGATTTAGATTCTCCAGAATCTGACACCCTCTACTGGAGTGACTGAAGACAGATACAGTGTACTTATAATTAATAAATAAATAAATAAATAAATAAATAAATAAATAAATAAATAAATAAACATTTTTTAAAAAGGATAAGAAAGAAAGTAAGACCAGGCTGGCCTGCCATCCTTATCTCTGTCTGTCTGTCTTTCTGTCTGAACCCCTGGAACTGGAGTTGGGCTACCATAAAGTTGCTGGTAGTTGATCCCAGGTTCTCTGGAAGAGGAGACAATGCTGTTAATTGTTGAGCCCTATCAGTGGCCCTACCCATCTTTAAATATTTAGAAGTATATGTGAGGCTGTGTTTATGTACATCATATGCAGACCATAAGAGGGATTTAGATTCTCCAGAATCTGACACCCTCTTCTGGAGTGTCTGAAGACAGCTACAGTGTACTTATATCTAATAAATACATAAATAAATAAATAAATAAATAAATAAATAAATAAACATTTTTTAAAAAGTATAAGAAATAAAGAAAGACCAGGCAGGCCTGCCATCCTTATCTCTGTCTGTCTGTCTGTCTGTCTGTCTGTCTGATCCCCTGGAACTGGAGTTGGGCTACCATAAAGTTGCTGGTAGTTGATCCCAGGTTCTCTGGAAGAGGAGACAATGCTGTTAATTGTTGAGCCCTATAAGTGGCCCTACCGATCTTTAAATATTTAGAAGTATATGTGAGGCTGTGTTTATGTACATCATATGCAGACCATAAGAGGAATTTAGATTCTCCAGAATCTGACACCCTCTTCTGGAGTGTCTGAAGACAGCTACAGTGTACTTATATCTAATAAATACATAAATAAATAAATAAATAAATAAATAAATAAATAAATAAATAAACATTATTTAAACCGGATAAGAAAAAAAGAAAGACCAGGCAGGCCTACCATCCTTATCTCTGTCTGTCTGTCTATCATTCGTTCTGATCCCCTGGAACTGTAGATGGGCCACCATATAGGTGCTGGTAGTTGATCCCAGGTTCTCTGGAAGAGGAGACAATGCTGTTAATTGTTGAGCGCTTTCAGTGGCCCCACCCATCGTTAAATTTTTAGTAGTATATGTGAGGCTGTGTTTATGTACATTATGCAGACCATAAGAGGGATTTAGATTCTCCAGAATCTGACACCCTCTTCTGGAGTGTCTGAAGACAGCTACAGTGTACTTATATCTAATAAATACAAAAATAAATAAACATTTTTTAAAAAGGATAATAACGAAAGAAAGACCAGGCAGGCCTGCCATCCATATCTCTGTCTGTCTGTCTGTCTGTCTGATCCCCTGGAACTGGAGATGGGCCACCTTGTAGATGCTTGTAGTTGATCCCAGGTTCTCTGGAAGAGGAGACAATGCTGTTAATTGTTCAGCCCTTTCAGTGGCCCCACCCATTTTTAATTTTTACAAGTATATGTGAGGCTGTGTTTATGTACATCATATTCAGACCATAAGAGGGATTTAGATTCTCCAGAATCTGACACCCTCTTCTGGAGTGTCTGAAGACAGCTACAGTGTACTTATATCTAATAAATACATAAATAAATAAATAAATAAACATTTTTTAAAAAGTATAAGAAATAAAGAAAGACCAGGCAGGCCTGCCATCCTTATCTCTGTCTCTCTGTCTGTCTGTCTGTCTGATCCACTGGAACTGGAGATGGGCCACCATAAGGTGCTGGTAGTTTATCCCAGGTTCTCTGAAAGAGGAGACAATGCTGTTATTTGTTGAGCCCTCTCAGTGGCCCGACACATCTTTAAATTTTTAGAAGTATATGTGAGGCTGTGTTTATGTACATCATATGCAGACCATAAGAGGGATTTAGATTCTCCAGAATCTGACACCCTCTTCTGGAGTGTCTGAAGACAGCTACAGTGTACTTATATCTAATAAATACATAAATAAATATATAAATAAACATTTTTTTAAAAAGGATAAGAAAGAAAGAAAGACCAGGCAGGCCTGCCATCCTTATCACTGTCTGTCTGTCTGTCTATCTGATCCCCTGGAACTGGAGATGGGCCACCATATAGTTGCTGGTAGTTGATCCCAGGTACTCTGGAAGAGGAGACAATGCTGTTAATTGTTGAGCCCTTTCAGTGGCGCCACCCATCTTTAAATATTTAGAGGTGTATGTGAGGCTGTGTTTATGTACATCATATGCAGACCATAAGAGGGATTTAGATTCTCCAGAATCTGACACCCTCTTCTGGAGTGTCTGAAGACAGCTACAGTGTACTTATATCTAATAAATAAATAGATAAATAAATAAATAAATAAATAAATAAATAAATAAATAAACATTTTTTAAAAAGTATAAGAAAGAAAGAAAGACCAGGCAGGCCTGCCATCCATATCTCTGTCTGTCTGTCTGTCTGTCTATCTGATCCCCGGGAACTGGAGATGGGCCACCATATAGTGCTGGTAGTTGATCCAAGGTTCTCTGGAAGAGGAGACAATTCGGTTAATTGTTGAGCCCTTTCAGTGGCCCCACACTTCTTTAAATATTTAGAAGTTTATGTGAGGCTGTGTTTATGTACATCATATTCAGATTATAAGAGGATTTAGATTCTCCAGAATCTGACACCCTCTACTGGAGTGTCTGAAGACAGCTACAGTGTACTTATATGTAATAAATAAATAAATAAATAAACATTTTTTAAAAAGGATAAGAAAGAAAGTAAGACCAGGCTGGCCTGCCATCCTTATGTCTGTCTGTCTGTCTGTCTGTCTGATCCCCTGGAACTGGAGTTGGGCTACCATAAAGTTGCTGGTAGTTGATCCCAGGTTCTCTAGAAGAGGAGACAATGCTGTTAATTGTTGAGCCCTATCAGTGGCCCTACCCATACTTAAATATTTAGAAGTATATGTGAGGCTGTGTTTATGTACATCATATGCAGACCATAAGAGGGATTTAGATTCTCCAGAATCTGACACCCTCTTCTGGAGTGTCTGAAGACAGCTACAGTGTACTTATATCTAATAAATACATAAATAAATAAATAAATAAACATTTTTTAAAAAGTATAAGAAATAAAGAAAGACCAGGCAGGCCTGCCATCCTTATCACTGTCTGTATGTCTGTCTGTCTGATCCCCTGGAACTGGAGATGGGCCACCATATAGTTGCTGGTAGTTGATCCCAGGTACTCTGGAAGAGGAGACAATGCTGTTAATTGTTGAGCCCTTTCAGTGGCGCCACCCATCTTTAAATATTTAGAGGTATATGTGAGGCTGTGTTTATGTACATCATATGCAGACCATAAGAGGGATTTAGATTCTCCAGAATCTGACACCCTCTTCCTGAGTGTCTGAAGACAGCTACAGTGTACTTATATCTAATAAATAAATAGATAAATAAATAAATAAATAAATAAATAAATAAATAAACATTTTTTAAAAAGTATAAGAAAGAAAGAAAGACCAGGCAGGCCTGCCATCCATATCTCTGTCTGTCTGTCTGTCTGTCTATCTGATCCCCGGGAACTGGAGATGGGCCACCATATAGTGCTGGTAGTTGATCCAAGGTTCTCTGGAAGAGGAGACAATTCGGTTAATTGTTGAGCCCTTTCAGTGGCCCCACACTTCTTTAAATATTTAGAAGTTTATGTGAGGCTGTGTTTATGTACATCATATTCAGATTATAAGAGGATTTAGATTCTCCAGAATCTGACACCCTCTACTGGAGTGACTAAAGACAGCTACAGTGTACTTATATATAATAAATAAATAAATAAATAAATAAATAAATAAATAAACATTTTTTAAAAAGGATAAGAAAGAAAGAAAGACCAGGCAGGCCTGCCATCCTTATCACTGTCTGTATGTCTGTCTGTCTGATCCCCTGGAACTGGAGATGGGCCACCATATAGTTGCTGGTAGTTGATCCCAGGTACTCTGGAAGAGGAGACAATGCTGTTAATTGTTGAGCCCTTTCAGTGGCGCCACCCATCTTTAAATATTTAGAGGTGTATGTGAGGCTGTGTTTATGTACATCATATGCAGACCATAAGAGGGATTTAGATTCTCCAGAATCTGACACCCTCTTCTGGAGTGTCTGAAGACAGCTACAGTGTACTTATATCTAATAAATAAATAGATAAATAAATAAATAAATAAATAAATAAATAAATAAACATTTTTTAAAAAGTATAAGAAAGAAAGAAAGACCAGGCAGGCCTGCCATCCATATCTCTGTCTGTCTGTCTGTCTGTCTATCTGATCCCCGGGAACTGGAGATGGGCCACCATATAGTGCTGGTAGTTGATCCAAGGTTCTCTGGAAGAGGAGACAATTCGGTTAATTGTTGAGCCCTTTCAGTGGCCCCACACTTCTTTAAATATTTAGAAGTTTATGTGAGGCTGTGTTTATGTACATCATATTCAGATTATAAGAGGATTTAGATTCTCCAGAATCTGACACCCTCTACTGGAGTGACTGAAGACAGCTACAGTGTACTTATATATAATAAATAAATAAATAAATAAATAAATAAATAAATAAATAAACATTTTTTAAAAAGGATAAGAAAGAAAGAAAGACCAGGCAGGCCTGCCATCCTTATTACTGTCTGTATGTCTGTGTGTGTGATCCCCTGGAACTGGAGATGGGCCACCATATAGTTGCTGGTAGTTGATCCCAGGTACTCTGGAAGAGGAGACAATGCTATTAATTGTTGAGCCCTTTCAGTGGTGCCACCCATCTTTAAATATTTAGAGGTATATGTGAGGCTGTGTTTATGTACATCATATGCAGACCATAAGAGGGATTTAGATTCTCCAGAACCTGACACCCTCTTCTGGAGTGTCTGAAGACAGCTACAGTGTACTTATATCTAATAAATAAATAGATAAATAAATAAATAAATAAATAAATAAATAAACATTTTTTAAAAAGTATAAGAAAGAAAGAAAGACCAGGCAGGCCTGCCATCCATATCTCTGTCTGTCTGTCTGTCTGTCTATCTGATCCCCGGGAACTGGAGATGGGCCACCATATAGTGCTGGTAGTTGATCCAAGGTTCTCTGGAAGAGGAGACAATTCGGTTAATTGTTGAGCCCTTTCAGTGGCCCCACACTTCTTTAAATATTTAGAAGTTTATGTGAGGCTGTGTTTATGTACATCATATTCAGATTATAAGAGGATTTAGATTCTCCAGAATCTGACACCCTCTACTGGAGTGACTGAAGACAGATACAGTGTACTTATATATAATAAATAAATAAATAAATAAATAAATAAATAAATAAATAAATAAATAAATAAACATTTTTTAAAAAGGATAAGAAAGAAAGTAAGACCAGGCTGGCCTGCCATCCTTATGTCTGTCTGTCTGTCTGTCTGATCCCCTGGAACTGGAGTTGGGCTACCATAAAGTTGCTGGTAGTTGATCCCAGGTTCTCTAGAAAAGGAGACAATGCTGTTAATTGTTGAGCCCTATCAGTGGCCCTACCCATACTTAAATATTTAGAAGTATATGTGAGGCTGTGTTTATGTACATCATATGCAGACCATAAGAGGGATTTAGATTCTCCAGAATCTGACACCCTCTTCTGGAGTGTCTGAAGACAGCTACAGTGTACTTATATCTAATAAATACATAAATAAATAAATAAATAAACATTTTTTAAAAAGTATAAGAAATAAAGAAAGACCAGGCAGGCCTGCCATCCTTATCACTGTCTGTATGTCTGTCTGTCTGATCCCCTGGAACTGGAGATGGGCCACCATATAGTTGCTGGTAGTTGATCCCAGGTACTCTGGAAGAGGAGACAATGCTGTTAATTGTTGAGCCCTTTCAGTGGCGCCACCCATCTTTAAATATTTAGAGGTATATGTGAGGCTGTGTTTATGTACATCATATGCAGACCATAAGAGGGATTTAGATTCTCCAGAATCTGACACCCTCTTCTGGAGTGTCTGAAGACAGCTACAGTGTACTTATATCTAATAAATAAATAGATAAATAAATAAATAAATAAATAAACATTTTTTAAAAAGTATAAGAAAGAAAGAAAGACCAGGCAGGCCTGCCATCCATATCTCTGTCTGTCTGTCTGTCTGTCTATCTGATCCCCGGGAACTGGAGATGGGCCACCATATAGTGCTGGTAGTTGATCCAAGGTTCTCTGGAAGAGGAGACAATTCGGTTAATTGTTGAGCCCTTTCAGTGGCCCCACACTTCTTTAAATATTTAGAAGTTTATGTGAGGCTGTGTTTATGTACATCATATTCAGATTATAAGAGGATTTAGATTCTCCAGAATCTGACACCCTCTACTGGAGTGACTAAAGACAGCTACAGTGTACTTATATATAATAAATAAATAAATAAATAAATAAATAAATAAATAAATAAATAAATAAATAAACATTTTTTAAAAAGGATAAGAAAGAAAGAAAGACCAGGCAGGCCTGCCATCCTTATCACTGTCTGTATGTCTGTCTGTCTGATCCCCTGGAACTGGAGATGGGCCACCATATAGTTGCTGGTAGTTGATCCCAGGTACTCTGGAAGAGGAGACAATGCTGTTAATTGTTGAGCCCTTTCAGTGGTGCCAACCATTTTTAAATATTTAGAGGTATATGTGAGGCTGTGTTTATGTACATCATATGCAGACCATAAGAGAGATTTAGATTCACCAGAACCTGACACCCTATTCTGGAGTGTCTGAAGACAGCTACAGTGTACTTATATCTAATAAATAAATAGATAAATAAATAAATAAATAAATAAATAAATAAACATTTTTTAAAAAGTATAAGAAAGAAAGAAAGACCAGGCAGGCCTGCCATCCATATCTCTGTCTGTCTGTCTGTCTGTCTATCTGATCCCCGGGAACTGGAGATGGGCCACCATATAGTGCTGGTAGTTGATCCAAGGTTCTCTGGAAGAGGAGACAATTCGGTTAATTGTTGAGCCCTTTCAGTGGCCCCACACTTCTTTAAATATTTAGAAGTTTATGTGAGGCTGTGTTTATGTACATCATATTCAGATTATAAGAGGATTTAGATTCTCCAGAATCTGACACCCTCTACTGGAGTGACTGAAGACAGATACAGTGTACTTATAATTAATAAATAAATAAATAAATAAATAAATAAATAAATAAACATTTTTTAAAAAGGATAAGAAAGAAAGTAAGACCAGGCTGGCCTGCCATCCTTATGTCTGTCTGTCTGTCTGTCTGTCTGAACCCCTGGAACTGGAGTTGGGCTACCATAAAGTTGCTGGTAGTTGATCCCACGTTCTCTGGATGAGGAGACAATGCTGTTAATTGTTGAGCCCTATCAGTGGCCCTACCCATCTTTAAATATTTAGAAGTATATGTGAGGCTGTGTTTATGTACATCATATGCAGACCATAAGAGGGATTTAGATTCTCCAGAATCTGACACCCTCTTCTGGAGTGTCTGAAGACAGCTACAGTGTACTTATATCTAATAAATACATAAATAAATAAATAAATAAATAAATAAATAAATAAATAAACATTTTTTAAAAAGTATAAGAAATAAAGAAAACCAGGCAGGCCTGCCATCCTTATATCTGTCTGTCTGTCTGTCTGTCTGTCTGTCTGATCCCCTGGAACTGGAGTTGGGCTACCATAAAGTTGCTGGTAGTTGATCCCAGGTTCTCTGGAAGAGGAGACAATGCTGTTAATTGTTGAGCCCTATAAGTGGCCCTACCGATCTTTAAATATTTAGAAGTATATGTGAGGCTGTGTTTATGTACATCATATGCAGACCATAAGAGGAATTTAGATTCTCCAGAATCTGACACCCTCTTCTGGAGTGTCTGAAGACAGCTACAGTGTACTTATATCTAATAAATACATAAATAAATAAATAAATAAATAAATAAATAAATAAACATTATTTAAACCGGATAAGAAAAAAAGAAAGACCAGGCAGGCCTACCATCCTTATCTCTGTCTGTCTGTCTATCAGTCGTTCTGATCCCCTGGAACTGGAGATGGGCCACCATATAGGTGCTGGTAGTTGATCCCAGGTTCTCTGGAAGAGGAGACAATGCTGTTAATTGTTGAGCGCTTTCAGTGGCCCCACCCATCGTTAAATTTTTAGTAGTATATGTGAGGCTGTGTTTATGTACATCATATGCAGACCATAAGAGGGATTTAGATTCTCCAGAATCTGACACCCTCTTCTGGAGTGTCTGAAGACAGCTACAGTGTACTTATATCTAATAAATACAAAAATAAATAAACATTTTTTAAAAAGGATAATAAAGAAAGAAAGACCAGGCAGGCCTGCCATCCATATCTCTGTCTGTCTGTCTGTCTGTCTGATCCCCTGGAACTGGAGATGGGCCACCTTGTAGATGCTTGTAGTTGATCCCAGGTTCTCTGGAAGAGGAGACAATGCTGTTAATTGTTTAGCCCTTTCAGTGGCCCCACCCATTTTTAATTTTTACAAGTATATGTGAGGCTGTGTTTATGTACATCATATTCAGACCATAAGAGGGATTTAGATTCTCCAGAATCTGACACCATCTTCTGGAGTGTCTGAAGACGGCTACAGTGTACTTATAACTAATAAATACATAAATAAATAAATAAATGAATAAATAAACATTTTTTAAAAAGTATAAGAAATAAAGAAAGACCAGTCAGGCCTGCCATCCATATCTCTGTCTCTCTGTCTGTCTGTCTGTCTGATCCACAGGAACTGGAGATGGGCCACCATAAGGTGCTGGTAGTTTATCCCAGGTTCTCTGAAAGAGGAGACAATGCTGTTAATTGTTGAGCCCTCTCAGTGGCCCCACACATCTTTAAATTTTTAGAAGTATACGTGAGGCTGTGTTTATGTACATCATATGCAGACCATAAAAGGGATTTAGATTCTCCAGAATCTGACACCCTCTTCTGGAGTGTCTGAAGACAGCTACAGTGTACTTATATCTAATAAATACATAAATAAATATATAAATAAACATTTTTTAAAAAAGGATAAGAAAGAAAGAAAGACCAGGCAGGCCTGCCATCCTTATCACTGTCTGTATGTCTGTCTGTCTGATCCCCTGGAACTGGAGATGGGCCACCATATAGTTGCTGGTAGTTGATCCCAGGTACTCTGGAAGAGGAGACAATGCTGTTAATTGTTGAGCTTTTAGAGTGGCCCCACCCTTCTTTAAATTTTTAGAAATATATGTGAGGCTGTGTTTATGTACATCATATGCAGACCATAAGAGGGATTTAGATTCTCCAGAATCTGACACCCTCTTCTGGAGTGTCTGAACAGCTACAGTGTACTTATATCTAATAATAAATAAATAAATAAATAAATAAATAAATAAATAAATAAATAAATAAACATTTTTAAAAAGTATAAGAAATACAGAAAGACCAGGCAGGCCTGCCATCCATATCTCTGTCTCTCTGTCTGTCTGTCTGTCTCATCCCCTGGAACTGGAGATGGGCCACCATAAGGTGCTGGTAGTTTATCCCAGGTTCTCTGAAAGAGGAGACAATGCTGTTAATTGTTGAGCCCTCTCAGTGGCCCCACCCATCTTTAAATTTTTAGAAGTATATGCAAGGCTGTGTTTATGTACCGAATATGCAGACCATAAGAGGGATTTAGATTCTCCAGAATCTGACACCCTCTTCTGGAGTGTCTGAAGACAGCTACAGTGTACATATATCTAAAAAATACATAAATAAATATATAAATTAACATTTTTTAAAAAAGGATAATAAAGAAAGAAAGACCAGGCAGGCCTGCCATCCTTATCACTGTCTGTATGTCTGTCTGTCTGATCCCCTGGAACTGGAGATGGGCCACCATATAGTTGCTGGTAGTTGATCCCAGGTACTCTGGAAGAGGAGACAATGCTGTTAATTGTTGAGCTTTTAGAGTGGCCCCACCCTTCTTTAAATTTTTAGAAGTATATGTGAGGCTGTGTTTATGTACCTCATATGCAGACCATAAGAGGGATTTAGATTCTCCAGAATCTGACACCCTCTTCTGGAGTGTCTGAACAGCTACAGTGTACTTATATCTAATAATAAATAAATAAATAAATAAATAAATAAATAAATAAATAAATAAATAAATAAACAAACATTTTTTTAAAAAAAGGATAAGAAAGAAAGAAAGACCAGGCAGGCCTGCCATCCTTATCACTGTCTGTCTGTCTGTCTGTCTGATCCCCTGGAACTGGAGATGGGCCACCATAATGTGCTGGTAGTTTATCCCAGGTTCTCTGAAAGAGGAGACAATGCTGTTAATTGTTGAGCCCTCTCAGTGGCCGCACACATCTTTAAATTTTTAGAAGTATATGCGAGGCTGTGTTTATGTACATCATATGCAGACCATAAGAGGGATTTAGATTCTCCAGAATCTGACACCCTCTTCTGGAGTGTCTGAAGACAGCTAGAGTGTACTTATATCTAATAAATACATAAATAAATATATAAATAAAAATTTTTTTAAAAAGGATAAGAAAGAAAGAAAGATCAGGCAGGCCTGCCATCCTTATCACTGTCTGTATGTCTGTCTGTCTGATCCCCTGGAACTGGAGATGGGCCACCATATAGTTGCTGGTAGTTGATCCCAGGTACTCTGGAAGAGGAGACAATGCTGTTAATTGTTGAGCCCTTTCAGTGGCGCCACCCATCTTTAAATATTTAGAGGTATATGTGAGGCTGTGTTTATGTACATCATATGCAGACCATAAGAGGGATTTAGATTCTCCAGAATCTGACACCCTCTTCTGGAGTGTCTGAAGACAGCTACAGTGTACTTATATCTAATAAATAAATAGATAAATAAATAAATAAATAAATAAACATTTTTTAATAAGTATAAGAAAGAAAGAAAGACCAGGCAGGCCTACCATCCTTATCTCTGTCTGTCTGTCTGTCTGTCTATCTGATCCCCGGGAACTGGAGATGGGCCACCATATAGTGCTAGTAGTTGATCCAAGGTTCTCTGGAAGAGGAGACAATTCGGTTAATTGTTGAGCCCTTTCAGTGGCCCCACACTTCTTTAAATATTTAGAAGTTTATGTGAGGCTGTGTTTATGTACATCATATTCAGATTATAAGAGGATTTAGATTCTCCAGAATCTGACACCCTCTACTGGAGTGACTGAAGAGAGCTACAGTGTACTTATATATAATAAATAAATAAATAAATAAATAAATAAATAAATAAATAAACATTTTTTAAAAAGGATAAAAAAGAAAGTAAGACCAGTCAGGCCTACCATCCTTATCTCTGTCTGTCTGTCTGTCTGTCTGATCCCCTGGAACTGGATTTGGGCTACCATAAAGTTGCTGGTAGTTGATCCCAGGTTCTCTGGAAGAGGAGACAATGCTGTTAATTGTTGAGCCCTATCAGTGGCCCTACCGATCTTTAAATATTTAGAAGTATATGTGAGGCTGTGTTTATGTACATCATATGCAGACCATAAGAGGGATTTATATTCTCCAGAATCTGACACCCTCTTCTGGAGTGTCTGAAGACAGCTACAGTGTACTTATATCTAATAAATAAATAGATAAATAAATAAATAAATAAATAAATAAATAAATAAATAAACATTTTTTAAAAAGGATAAGAAAGAAAGAAAGACCAGGCAGGCCTGCCATCCATATCTCTGCCTGTCTGTCTGTCTGTCTATCTGATCCCCGGGAACTGGAGATGGGCCACCATATAGTTGCTGGTAGTTGATCCAAGGTTCTCTGGAAGAGGAGACAATGCTCTTAATTGTTGAGCCCTATCAGTGGCCCTACCCATCTTAAATTTTTAGAAGTATATGTGAGTCTGTGTTTATGTACATCATATGCAGACCATAAGAGGGATTTAGATTCTCCAGAATCTGACACCCTCTTCTGGAGTGTCTGAAGACAGCTACAGTGTACTTATATCTAATAAATACATAAATAAATAAATAAATAAATAAATAAATAAATAAATAAACATTATTTAAACCTGATAAGAAAAAAAGAAAGACCAGGCAGGCCTACCATCCTTATCTCTGTCTGTCTGTCTATCAGTCGTTCTGATCCCCTGGAACTGGAGATGGGCCACCATATAAGTGCTGGTAGTTGATCCCAGGTTCTCTGGAAGAGGAGACAATGCTGTTAATTGTTGAACACTTTCAGTGGCTCCACCCATCGTTAAATTTTTAGTAGTATATGTGAGGCTGTGTTTATGTACATCATATGCAGACCATAAGAGGGATTTAGATTCTCCAGAATCTGACACCCTCTTCTGGAGTGTCTGAAGACAGCTACAGTGTACTTATATCTAATAAATACATAAATAAATAAACATTTTTTAAAAAGGATAATAAAGAAAGAAAGACCAGGCAGGCCTGACATCCTAATCTCTGTCAGTCTGTCTGTCTGTCAGACTGTCTGATCCCTTGGAACTGGAGATGGGCCACGATATAGTTGCTGTTAGTTGATCCCAGGTTCTCTGGAAGAGGAGACAATGCTATTAATTGTTGAGCCCTTTCAGTGGCTCCACCTATCTTTAAATTTTTAGAAGTATATGTTAGGCTGTGTTTATGTACATCATATGCAGACCATAAGAGGGATTTAGTTTCTCCAGAATCTGACACCCTCTTCTGGAGTGTCTGAAGACAACTACAGTGTACTTATATCTAATAAATACAAACATATATAAATAAATAAATAAATAAACATTATTTTAAAACCATAAGAAAGAAAGAAAGACCAGGCAGGCCTGCCATACTTATCTCTGTCTGTCTGTCTGTCTGTCTGATCCCCTGGAACTGGAGATGGGCCACCTTGTAGGTGCTGGTAGTTGATCCCAGGTTCCCGAAGAGGAGACAATGCTGTTAATTGTTGAGCCCTTTCAGTGGCCCCACCCATTTTAATATTTACAAGTATATGTGAGGCTGTGTTTATGTACATCATATTCAGACCATAAGAGGGATTTAGATTCTCCAGAATCTGACACCATCTTCTGGAGTGTCTGAAGACGGCTACAGTGTACTTATATCTAATAAATACATAAATAAATAAATAAATAAATAAATAAATAAACATTTTTTAAAAAGTATAAGAAATAAAGAAAGACCAGTCAGGCCTGCCATCCATATCTCTGTCTCTCTGTCTGTCTGTCTGTCTGATCCACTGGAACTGGAGATGGGCCACCATAAGGTGCTGGTAGTTTATCCCAGGTTCTCTGAAAGAGGAGACAATGCTGTTAATTGTTGAGCCCTCTCAGTGGCCCCACACATCTTAAAATTTTTAGAAGTATATGTGAGGCTGTGTTTATGTACATCATATGCAGACCATAAAAGGGATTTAGATTCTCCAGAATCTGACACCCTCTTCTGGAGTGTCTGAAGACAGCTACAGTGTACTTATATCTAATAAATACATAAATAAATATATAAATACACATTTTTTTAAAAAGGATAAGAAAGAAAGAAAGACCAGGCAGGACTGCCATCCTTATCACTGTCTGTATGTCTGTCTGTCTGATCCCCTGGAACTGGAGATGGGCCACCATATAGTTGCTGGTAGTTGATCCCAGGTACTCTGGAAGAGGAGACAATGCTGTTAATTGTTGAGCTTTTAGAGTGGCCCCACCCTTCTTTAAATTTTTAGAAGTATATGTGAGGCTGTGTTTATGTACATCATATGCAGACCATAAGAGGGATTTAGATTCTCCAGAATCTGACACCCTCTTCTGGAGTATCTGAACAGCTACAGTGTACTTATATCTAATAATAAATAAATAAATAAATAAATAAATAAATAAATAAACATTTTTTTAAAAAAAGGATAAGAAAGAAAGAAAGACCAGGCAGGCCTGCCATCCTTATCACTGTTTGTCTGTCTGTCTGTCTGATCCCCTGGAACTGGATATGGGCCACCTTTTAGGTGCTGGTAGTTGATCCCAGGTTCTCTGGAAGAGGAGACAATGCTGTTAATTGTTGAGTCCTTTCAGTGGCCCCAACTATTTATAATTTTTAGAAGTATATGTGAGGCTGTGTTTATGTACATCATATTCAGACCATAAGAGGGATTTAGATTCTCTAGAATCTGACACCCTCTTCTGGAGTGTCTGAAGACGGCTACAGTGTACTTATATCTAATAAATACATAAATAAATAAGTAAGTAAATAAATAAATAAATAAATAAATAAACATTTTTTAAAAAGTATAAGAAATAAAGAAAGACCAGGCAGGCCTGCCATCCATATCTCTGTCTCTCTGCCTGTCTGTCTGTCTGATCCCCTGGAACTGGAGATGGGCCACCATAAGGTGCTGGTAGTTTATTCCAGGTTCTCTGAAAGAGGAGACAATGCTGTTAATTGTTGAGCCCTCTCAGTGGCCCCACCCATCTTTAAATTTTTAGAAGTATATGCAAGGCTGTGTTTATGTACATCATATTCAGACCATAAGAGGGATTTAGATTCTCTAGAATCTGACACCCTCTTCTGGAGTGTCTGAAGACGGCTACAGTGTACTTATATCTAATAACTACATAAATAAATAAATGAATAAATAAATAAATAAATAAATAAACATTTTTTAAAAAGTATAAGAAATAAAGAAAGACCAGGCAGGCCTGCCATCCTTATCTCTGTCTCTCTGTCTGTCTGTCTGTCTGATCCAATGGAACTGGAGATGGGCCACCATAAGGTGCTGGTAGTTTATCCCAGGTTCTCTGAAAGAGGAGACAATGCTGTTAATTATTGAGCCCTCTCAGTGGCCCCACCCATCTTTAAATTTTTAGAAGTATATGAAAGGCTGTGTTTATGTACCGAATATGCAGACCATAAGAGGGATTTAGAGATTAGTTAGGGAAGCAGAAACCGGCCTGAGTAGGACCACAGGCCTCATCCAGCCGGATCAGCGCCGGGGTATCGGGAGCGCAGGGTTACCTGACACCCGCCAGCTACCCACGACCCCCGCCGCAGGATTTTGGGACTGCTGGATCTTAAGACTTCTGGAGAGTGGAACACAGCTTCTGCTCCAATCCAATTGCACGCGGGACCAGAGACTGCATTAGTTAGGGAAGCAGAAAAACGGCCTGAGTAGGACCACAGGCCTCTTCCGGCTGGACCAGCACCGGGGTACCGTCAGCTACCCACGACCCCCGCCGCAGGATTTAGAGACTGCTGGTGAGTGGAACACAGTTCCTGCTCCAATCTTTAAATAGTGACAACGATAACAACTAACCCCAGAGATTACCAAATGGCGAAAGGTAAACGTAATAATCTTACTAACAGAAACCAAGACCACTCACCATCATCAGAACCCAGCACCCCCACTTCGCCCAGTCCAGGGCACCCCAACACACCGGAAAAGCTAGACACGGATTTAAAAGCATATCTCCTGATGATGATAGAGGACTTCAAGAAGGACTTTAATAACACACTTAAAGAAATGCAGGAGAACACTGCTAAAAAGGCAGAAGACAATAAAGAGGAAGCACAAAAATCCCTTAAAGAATTGCAGGAGAACACTGCTAAAGAGTTACAAATCCTTAAAGAAAAACATGATAACATAATCAAACAGGTAGAAGTCCTTACAGAAAAACAGGAAAACACACCCAAACAGATGATGGAAATGAACAAAACCATACTAGACCTAAAAAGGGAAGTAGACACAATAAAGAAAACCCAAAATGAGGCAACACTGGAGATAGAAACCCTAGGAAAGAAATCTGGAACCATAGATACGAGCATCAGCAACAGAATACAAGAGATGGAAGAGAGAATCTCAGGTGCAGAAGATTCCATAGAGAACATCGGCACAACAATCAAGGAAAATGTAAAATGCAAAAAGATCCTAACTCAAAACATCCAAGAAATACAGGACATAATGAGAAGACCAAACCTACGGATAATAGGAGTGGATGAGAATGAAGATTTTCAACTCAAAGGACCAGCAAACATCTTCAACAAAATTATAGAAGAAAACTTCCCAAATCTAAAGAAAGAGATGCCCATGAACATACAAGAAGCCTACAGAACTCCAAATAGACTGGACCAGAAAAGAAATACCTCCCGACACATAATAATCAGAGCAACAAATGCTCTAAATAAAGATAGAATACTAAAAGCAGTAAGAGAAAAAGGCCAAGTAACATATAAAGGCAAGCCTATCAGAATTACACCAGACTTTTCACCAGAGACTATGAAAGCCAGAAGATCCTGGACAGATGTTATACAGACACTAAAAGAACACAAATTCCAGCCCAGGCTACTATACCCAGCCAAACTCTCAATTAACATAGATGGAGAAACCAAAGTATTCCACGACAAAACCAAATTCACACATTATCTCTCCACGAACCCAGCCCTTCAAAGGATAATAACAGAAAAAAACCAATACAAGGACAGGAACCACGCCCTAGAAACAACAAGAAGGTAATCCCTCAACAAACCTAAAAGTAGACAGCCACAAGAACAAAATGCCAACTTTAACAACAAAAATAACAGGAAACAACAATTACTTTTCCTTAATATCTCTTAATATCAATGGACTCAACTCCCCGATAAAAAGACATAGACTAACAAACTGGCTACACAAACAAGACCCAACATTTTGCTGCTTACAGGAAACTCATCTCAGAGAAAAGGATAGACACTACCTCAGAATGAAAGGCTGGAAAACAATTTTCCAAGCAAATGGCATGAAGAAACAAGCTGGAGTAGCCATTCTAATATCTGATAAGATTGACTTCCAACCCAAAGTCATTAAAAAAGACAGGGAGGGACACTTCATACTCATCAAAGGTAAAATCCTCCAAGAGGAACTATCAATCCTGAATATCTATGCTCCAAATACAAAGGCAGCCACATTCATTAAAGAAACTTTAGTAAAGCTCAAAGCACACATTGCACCTCATACAATAATAGTGGGAGACTTCAACACACCACTTTCACAAATGGACAGATCATGGAAACAGAAACTAAACAGGGACACAGTGAAACTAAGAGAAATTATGAATCAAATGGATCTGGCAGATATCTACAGAACATTCTATCCTAAAACAAAAGGATATACCTTCTTCTCAGCACCTCATGGTACCTTCTCCAAAATTGACCACATAATTGGTCACAAAACAGGCCTCAACAGATATAAAAATATTGAAATTGTCCCATGCATCCTATCAGATCACCATGGACTAAGGCTGATCTTCAATAACAAAATAAATAATAGAAAGCCAACCTTCACGTGGAAACTGAACAACACTCTTCTCAATGATACCTTGGTCAAGGAAGGAATAAAGAAAGAAATTAAGGACTTTTTAGAGTTCAATGAAAATGAAGCCACAACATACCCAAACTTATGGGACGCAATGAAAGCATTTTTAAGAGGAAAACTCATAGCTCTGAGTGCCTCCAAAAGGAAACTAGAGAGAGCACACATTAGCAGCTTGACAACACACCTAAAAGCACTAGAACAAAAGGAAGCAAATTCACCCAAGAGGAGTAGACGGCAGGAAATAATCAAACTCAGGGGTGAAATCAACCAAGTGGAAACAAGAAAAACTATTCAAAGAATCAACCAATCAAGGAGCTGGTTCTTTGAGAAAATCAACAAGATAGATAAACCCTTAGCCAGACTCACTAGAGGGCACAGGGAAAGCATCCTAATTAACAAAATCAGAAATGAAAAAGGAGACATAACAACAGATCCTGAAGACATCCAAAACACCATCAGATCCTTCTACCAAAGGCTATACTCAACAAAACTGGAGAACCTGGATGAAATGGAGAAGTTCCTAGACAGATACCAGGTACCAAAGTTGAATCAAGATCAGGTTAATGATCTAAATAGCCCTATATCCCCCAAAGAAATAGAAGCAGTCATTAATAGTCTCCCAACTAAAAAAGCCCAGGACCAGATGGGTTTAGTGCAGAGTTCTATCAGACCTTCAAAGAAGATCTAATCCCAGTTCTTCACAAACTATTCCACAAAATAGAAACAGAAGGTACTCTACCCAACTCATTCTATGAAGCCACAATTACTCTGATACCTAAACCACAAAAAGACCCAACAAAGATAGAAAACTTCAGACCAATATCCCTTATGAATATTGATGCAAAAATCCTCAATAAAGTTCTTGCTAACCGAATCCAAGAACACATCAAAACAATCATCCATCCTGACCAAGTAGGTTTCATCCCAGGGATGCAGGGATGGTTCAATATACGGAAATCCATCAACGTAATCCAGTATATAAACAAACTCAAAGACAAAAACCACATGGTCATCTCGTTAGATGCGGAAAAAGCATTTGATAAGATCCAACACCCATTCATGATAAAAGTCTTGGAAAGATCAGGAATTCAAGGCCCATACCTAAACATGATAAAAGCAATCTACAGCAACCCAGTAGCCAACATCAAAGTAAATGGTGAGAAGCTTGAAGCAATCCCTCTAAAATCAGGGACTAGACAAGGCTGTCCACTTTCTCCATACCTATTCAACATTGTACTTGAAGTCCTAGCCAGAGCAATTCGACAACAAAAGGAGATCAAAGGGATACAAATTGGAAAAGATGAAGTCAAAATATCACTCTTTGCAGATGATATGATAGTATATATAAGTGACCCTAAAAATTCCACCAGAGAACTCCTAAGCCTGATAAACAGCTTCGGTGAAGTAGCTGGATATAAAATTAACTCAAACAAATCAATGGCCTTTCTCTACACAAAGAATAAACAGGCTGAGAAAGAAATTAGGGAAACAACACCCTTCTCAATAGTCACAAATAATATAAAATATCTTGGCGTGACTCTAACTAAGGAAGTGAAAGATCTGTATAATAAAAACTTCAAGTCTCTGAAGAAAGAAATTCTAGAAGATCTCAGAAGATGGAAAGATCTCCCATGCTCATGGATTGGCAGGATCAACATTGTAAAAATTGCTATCTTGCCAAAAGCAATCTACAGATTCAATGCAATCCCCATCAAAATTCCAAATCAATTCTTCAACGAATTAGAAAGTGCAATCTGCAAATTCATCTGGAATAACAAAAAAACCTAGGATAGCAAAAACTCTTCTCAAGGATAAAAGAACCTCTGGTGGAATCACCATGCCGGACCTAAAGCTCTACTACAGAGCAATTGTGATAAAAACTGCATGGTACTGGTATAGTGACAGACAAATAGACCAATGGAATAGAATTGAAGACCCAGAAATGAACCCACACACCTATGGTCACTTGATCTTCGACAAGGGAGCTAAAAACATCCAGTGGAAGAAAGACAGCATTTTCAACAAATGGTGCTGGCACAACTGGTTGTTAACATGTAGAAGAATGCGAATCGATCCACTCCTATCTCCTTGTACTAAGGTCAAGTCTAAGTGGATCAAGGAACTTCACATAAAACCAGAGACACTGAAACTTATAGAGGAGAAAGTGGGGAAAAGCCTTGAAGATATGGGCACAGGGGAAAAATTCCTGAATAGAACAGTAATGGCTTGTGCTGTAAGATCGAGAATTGACAAGTGGGACCTCATGAAACTACAAAGCTTCTGCAAGGCTAAAGACACCATCAATAAGACAAAAAAACCACCAACAGATTGGGAAAGGATCATCACCTATCCTAAATCAGATAAGGGACTAATATCCAATATATATAAAGAACTCAAGAAGGTGGACTCCAGAAAGTCAAATAACCCCATTAAAAAATGGGGCTTAGAACTGAACAAAGAATTCTCACCTGAGGAATACCGAATGGCAGAGAAGCACCTGAAAAAATGTTCAACATCCTTAATCATCAGGGAAATGCAAATCAAAACAACCCTGAGATTCCACCTCACACCAGTCAGAATGGCTAAGATCAAAAATTCAGGTGACAGCAGATGCTGGCGAGGATGTGGAGAAAGAGGAACACTCCTCCATTGTTGGTGGGATTGCAAGCTTGTACAACCACTCTGGAAATCAGTCTGGCGGTTCCTCAGAAAATTGGACATAGTACTACCGGAGGATCCAGCAATACCTCTCCTGGGCATATATCCAGAAGATGTCCCAACCGGTAAAAAGGACACATGCTCCACTATGTTCATAGCAGCCCTATTTATAATAGCCAGAAGCTGGAAAGAACCCAGATGTCCCTCAACAGAGGAATGGATACAGAAATTATGGTACATTTACACAATGGAGTACTACTCAGCTATTAAAAAGAATGAATTTATGAAATTCCTAGCCAAATGGATGGACCTGGAGGGCATCATCTTGAGTGAAGTAACACAATCACAAAAGAACTCACACAATATGTATTCATTGATAAGTGGATATTAGCCCAAAACTTAGGATACCCAAGATATAAGATACAATTTGATAAACGCATGAAACTCAAGAAGAATGAAGACCAAAGTGTGGACACTGTGCACCTTCTTAGAATTGGGAACAAAACACCCAGGGAAGGAGTTACAGAGACAAATTTCGTAGCTGTGATGAAAGGATGGACCATTTAGAGACTGCTGTATCCAGGGATCCGTCCCATAATCAGCTTCTAAACGCTGACACCATTGCATACACTAGTAAGATCTTGCTGAAAGGACCCAAATATAGCTGTCTCTTGTGAGACGATGCCGGGGCCTAGCAAACACAGGAGTGGATGTTCACAGTCAGCTATTGGATGTATCACAGGGCTCCCAATGGAGAAGCTAGAGAAAGTACCCAAGGAGCTAAAGGGATCTGCAACCCTATTGTTGGAACAACATGATGTACTAACCAGAACCCTGGAGCTCTTGTCTCTAGCTGCATATGTATCGAAAGATGGCCTAGTCGGCCATCAATGGAAAGAGAGGCCCATTGGACTTGCAAACTTTATATGCCCCAATATAGGGGAATGCCAGGGCCAAAAGAATGGGAATGGGTGGGTAGGGAAGTGGGGGGCGCTATGGGGGACTTTTGGGATAGTATTGGAAATGTAATTGAGGAAAATATGTAAAAAAATATAAAAAAAATAATAATAATAAAAAAAAGAGGGATTTAGATTCTCCAGGATCTGACACCCTCTTCTGGAGTGTCTGAAGACAGCTACAGTGTACATATATCTAATAAATACATAAATAAATATATAAATAAACATTTTTTTTAAAAGGATAAGAAAGAAAGAAAGACCAGGCAGGCCTGCCATCCTTATCACTGTCTGTATGTCTGTCTGTCTGATCCCCTGGAACTGGAGATGGGCCACCATATAGTTGCTGGTAGTTGATCCCAGGTACTCTGGAAGAGGAGACAATGCTGTTAATTCTTGAGCTTTTAGAGTGGCCCAACCCTTCTTTAAATTTTTAGAAGTATATGTGAGGCTGTGTTTATGTACATCATATGCAGACCATAAGAGGGATTTAGATTCTCCAGAATCTGACACCCTCTTCTGGAGTGTCTGAACAGCTACAGTGTACTTATATCTAATAATAAATAAATAAATAAATAAATAAATAAATAAATAAATAAATAAATAAATAAACGAACATTTTTTTAAAAAAAGGATAAGAAAGAAAGAAAGACCAGGCAGGCCTGCCATCCTTATCACTGTCTGTCTGTCTGTCTATCTGATCCCCTGGAACTGGAGATGGGCCACCTTTTAGGTGCTGGTAGTTGATCCCAGGTTCTCTGGAAGATTAGACAATGCTGTTAATTGTTGAGTCCTTTCAGTGGCCCCACCTATTTATAATTTTTAGAAGTATATGTGAGGCTGTGTTTATGTACATCATATTCAGACCAAAGAGGGATTTAGATTCTCTAGAATCTGACACCCTCTTCTGGAGTGTCTGGAGACGGCTACAGTGTACTTATATCTAATAAATACATAAATAATTAAATAAATAAATAAATAAATAAATAAATAAACATTTTTTAAAAAGTAGAAGAAATAAAGAAAGACCAGGCAGGCCTGCCATCCTTATCTCTGTCTCTCTGTCTGTCTGTCTGTCTGTCTGATCCACTGGAACTGGAGATGGGCCACCATAAGGTGCTGGTAGTTTATCCCAGGTTCTCTGAAAGAGGAGACAATGCTGTTAATTGTTGAGCCCTCTCATTGGCCCCACACATCTTTAAATTTTTAGAAGTATATGTGAGGCTGTGTTTATGTACATCATATGCAGACCATAAGAGGTATTTAGATTCTCCAGAATCTGACACCCTCTTCTGGGGTGTCTGAAGACAGCTACAGTGTACTTATATCTAATAAATACATAAATAAATATATAAATAAACATTTTTTTGAAAAGGATAAGAAAGAAAGAATGACCAGGCAGGCCTGCCATCCTTATCACTGTCTGAATGTCTGTCTGTCTGATCCCCTGGAACTGGAGATGGGCCACCATATAGTTGCTGGTAGTTGATCGCAGGTACTCTGGAAGAGGAGACAATGCTGTTAATTGTTGAGCTTTTAGAGTGGCCCAACCCTTCTTTAAATTTTTAGAAGTATATGTGAGGCTGTGTATATGTACATCATATGCAGACCAAAAGAGGGATTTAGATTCTCCAGAATCTGACACCCTCTTCTGGAGTGTCTGAAGACGGCTACAGTGTACTTATATCTAATAATAAATAAATAAATAAATAAATAAATAAATAAATAAATAAATAAATAAACATTTTTTTAAAAGTATAAGAAAGAAAGAAAGTCCAGGCAGGCCTCCATCCTTACCTCTGTCAGTCTGTCTGTCTGTCTGTCTGATCCCTTGGAACTGGAGATGGGCCACCATATAGTTGCTGTTAGTTGATCCCAGGTTCTCTGGAAGAAGAGACAATGCTGTTAATTGTTGAGCCCTTTCAGTGGCTCACCTATCTTTAAATTTTTAGAAGTATATGTTAGGCTGTGTTTACGTACATCATATGCAGACCATAAGAGGGATTTAGATTCTCCAGAATCTGACACCCTCTTCAGGAGTGTCTGAAGACAACTACAGTGTACTTATATCTAAAAAATACATAAATAAATAAATAAAAAATAAATAAACCTTATTTTAAAAGGATAAGAAAGAAAGAAAAACCAGGCAGGCCTGCCCTCCTTATCTCTGTCTGTCTGTCTGTCTGTCTGATCCCCTGGAACTGGAGATGGGCCACCTTTTAGGTGCTGGTAGTTGATCCCAGGTTCTCTGGAAGAGGAGACAATGCTGTTAATTGTTGAGTCCTTTCGGTGGCCCCACCTATTTATAATTTTTAGAAGTATAAGTGAGGCTGTGTTTATGTACATCATATTCAGACCATAAGAGGGCTTTAGATTCTCTAGAATCTGACACCCTCTTCTGGAGTGTCTGAAGACGGCTACAGTGTACTTATATCTAATAAATACATAAATAAATAAATAAATAAATAAATAAATAAATAAATAAATAAACATATTTTAAAAAGTATAAGAAATAAAGAAAGACCAGGCAGGCCTGCCATCCTTATCTCTGTCTTTCTGTCTGTCTGTCTGTCTGTCTGTCTGATCCCCTGGAACTGGAGATGGGCCACCATATAGTTGCTGGTAGTTGATCCCAGGTACTCTGGAAGAGGAGACAATGCTATTAATTGTTGAGCCCTTTCAGTGGTGCCACCCATCTTTAAATATTTAGAGGTATATGTGAGGCTGTGTTTATGTACATCATATGCAGACCATAAGAGGGGTTTAGATTCTCCAGAATCTGACACCCTCTTCTGGAGTGTCTGAAGACAGCAACAGTGTACTTATATCTAATAAATACATAAATAAATATATAAATAAACATTTTTTAAAAGGATAAGAAAGAAAGAAAGACCAGGCAGGCCTGCCATCCTTATCACTGTCTGTATGTCTGTCTGTCTGATCCCCTGGAACTGGAGATGGGCCACCATATAGTTGCTGGTAGTTGATCCCAGGTACTCTGGAAGAGGAGACAATTGTGTTAATTGTTGAGCTTTTAGAGTGGCCCCACACTTCTTTAAATTTTTAGAAGTATATGTGAGGCTGTGTTTATGTACATCATATGCAGACCATAAGAGGGATTTAGATTCTCCAGAATCTGACACCCTCTTCTGGAGTGTCTGAACAGCTACAGTGTACTTATATCTAATAATAAATAAATAAATAAATAAATAAATAAATAAATAAATAAATAAATAAATAAACATTTTTTTAAAAAAAGGATAAGAAAGAGAGAAAGACCAGGCAGGCCTGCCATCCTTATCACTGTCTGTCTTTCTGTCTGTCTGATCCCCTGGAACTGGAGATGGGCCACCTTTTAGGTGCTGGTAGTTGATCCCAGGTTCTCTGGAAGAGTAGACAATGCTGTTAATTGTTGAGTCCTTTCAGTAGCCCCACCTATTTATAATATTTAGAAGTATATGTGAGGCTGTGTTTATGTACATCATATTCAGACCATAATAGGGATTTAGATTCTCTAGAATCTGACACCCTCTTCTGGAGTGTCTGAAGACGGCTACAGTGTACTTATATCTAATAAATAAATAAATAAATAAATAAATAAATAAATAAATAAACATTTTTTAAAAAGTATAAGAAATAAAGAAAGACCAGGCAGGCCTGCCATCCTTATCTCTGTCTCTCTGTCTGTCTGTCTGTCTGTCTGATCCACTGGAACTGGAGATGGGCCACCATAAGGTGCTGGTAGTTTATCCCAGGTTCTCTGAAAGAGGAGACAATGCTGTTAATTGTTGAGCCCTCTCATTGGCCCCACACATCTTTAAATTTTTAGAAGTATATGTGAGGCTGTGTTTATGTACATCATATGCAGACCATAAGAGGGATTTAGATTCTCCAGAATCTGACACCCTCTTCAGGAGTGGCTGAAGACAGCTACAGTGTACTTATATCTAATAAATACATAAATAAATATATAAATAAACATTTTTTTGAAAAGGATAATAAAGAAAGAATGACCAGGCAGGCCTGCCATCCTTATCACTGTCTGTCTGTCTGTCTGTCTGATCCCCTGGAACTGGAGATGGGCCACCTTTTAGGTGCTGGTAGTTGATCCCAGGTTCTCTGGAAGAGGAGACAATGCTGTTAATTGTTGAGTCCTTTCAGTGGCCCCACCTATTTATAATTTTTAGAAGTATATGTGAGGCTGTGTTTATGTACATCATATTCAGACCATAAGAGGGATTTAGATTCTCTAGAATCT
Source organism: Mus caroli (assembly GCF_978045245.1). Taxonomy (NCBI): domain Eukaryota; kingdom Metazoa; phylum Chordata; class Mammalia; order Rodentia; family Muridae; genus Mus; species Mus caroli. Next base: position 4,489,198 of record NW_028227278.1, read on the forward strand.
GACACCCGCTTATGGAGTGTCTGAAGACCGCTACAGTGTACTTATATCTAATAAATACATAAATAATTAAATAAATAAATAAATAAATAAATAAATAAACATATTTTAAAAAGTATAAGAAATAAAGAAAGACCAGGCAGGCCTGCCATCCTTATCTCTGTCTTTCTGTCTGTCTGTCTGTCTGTCTGATCCCCTGGAACTGGAGATGGGCCACCATAAGGTGCTGGTAGTTTATCCCAGGTTCTCTGAAAGAGGAGACAATGCTGTTAATTGTTGAGCCCTCTCAGTGGCCCCACCCATCTTTAAATTTTTAGAAGTATATGCGAGGCTGTGTTTATGTACATCATATGCAGACCATAAGAGGGGTTTAGATTCTCCAGAATCTGACACCCTCTTCTGGAGTGTCTGAAAGCAGCTACAGTGTACATATATCTAATAAATACATAAATAAATATATATATAAACATTTTTTTAAAAAGGATAAGAAAGAAAGAAAGACCAGGCAGGCCTGCCATCCTTATCACTGTCTGTATGTCTGTCTGTCTGATCCCCTGGAACTGGAGATGGGCCAACATATAGTTGCTGGTAGTTGATCCCAGGTACTCTGGAAGAGGAGACAATGCTGTTAATTGTTGAGCTTTTAGAGTGGCCCCACACTTCTTTAAATTTTTAGAAGTATATGTGAGGCTGTGTTTATGTACATCATATGCAGACCATAAGAGGGATTTAGATTCTCCAGAATCTGACACCCTCTTCTGGAGTGTCTGAACAGCTACAGTGTACTTATATCTAATAATAAATAAATAAATAAATAAACATTTTTTTTAAAAAAGGATAAGAAAGAGAGAAAGACCAGGCAGGCCTGCCATCCTTATCACTGTCTGTCTTTCTGTCTGTCTGATCCCCTGGAACTGGAGATGGGCCACCTTTTAGGTGCTGGTAGTTGATCCCAGGTTCTCTGGAAGAGTAGACAATGCTGTTAATTGTTGAGTCCTTTCAGTGGCCCCACCTATTTATAATATTTAGAAGTATATGTGAGGCTGTGTTTATGTACATCATATTCAGACCATAATAGGGATTTAGATTCTCCAGAATCTGACACCCTCTTCTGGAGTGTCTGAAGACGGCTACAGTGTACTTATATCTAATAAATACATAAATAAATAAATAAATAAATAAATAAATAAATAAATAAACATTTTTTAAAAAGTATAAGAAATAAAGAAAGACCAGGCAGACCTGCCATCCTTATCTCTTTCTCTCTGTCTCTCTGTCTGTCTGTCTGATCCACTGGAACTGGAGATGGGCCACCATAAGGTACTGGTAGTTTATCCCAGGTTCTCTGAAAGAGGAGACAATGCTGTTAATTGTTGAGCCCTCTCAGTGGCCCCACACATCTTTAAATTTTTAGAAGTATATGTGAGGCTGTGTTTATGTACATCATATGCATACCATAAGAGGGATTTAGATTCTCCAGAATCAGACACCCTCTTCTGGAGTGTCTGAAGACAGCTACAGTGTACTTATATCTAATAAATACATAAATAAATATATAAATAAACATTTTTTAAAAAGGATAAGAAAGAAAGAAAGACCAAGCAGGCCGGCCATCCTTATCACTGTCTGTATGTCTGTCTGTCTGATCGTCTAGAACTGGAGATGGGCCACCATATAGTTGCTGGTAGTTGATCCGAGGTACTCTGGAAGAGGAGACAATGCTGTTAATTGTTGAGCTTTTAGAGTGGCCCCACCCTTCTTTAAATTTTTAGAAGTATATGTGAGGCTGTGTTTATGTACATAATATGCAGTCCATAAGAGGGATTTAGATTCTCCAGAATATGACACCCTCTTCTGAAGTGTCTGAAGACAGGTACAATGTACTTATATCTAATAAATATATATATAAATAAATAAACATTTTTAAAATGTATAAGAAGAAAGAAAAACCAGGCAGGCCTGCAATCCTGGTCTGTCTGTCTGTATGTATGTCTGTCTGATCACCTGGAACTGGAGATGGGCCACAATATAGTTGCTGGTAGTTGATCCCAGGTCCTCTGGAAGAGGAGACAATGCTGTTAATTGTTGAGCTTTTTCAGTGGCCCCAACCATCTTTAAATTTTTAGAAGTATATGTGAGGCTGTGTTTATGTACATCATATGCAGACCATAAGAGGGATATAGATTCTCCAGAATCTGACACCCTCTTCTGGAGAGTCTGTAGACAGCTACAGTGTACTTATATCTAATACATAAATAAATAAATAAATAAATAAATAAATAAATAAATAAATTAATAAATTAATAAATTAATAAATTAATAAATTAATAAATTAATAAATAAATAAACATTTTTTAAAAAGATAAGAAAGAAAGATAAATCAGGCAGGCCTGCCATCCTTATCTCTTTCTGTCTGTCTGTCTGTCTGATGCCCTGCAACTTGAGATGGGCCACCACATAGTTGCTGGTAGTTGATCCCACGTTCTCTGGAAGAGGAGACAATGGTGTTAATTGTTGAGCCCTTTCAGTGGGCCCACCCATCTTTAAATTTTTAGAAGTATATGTGAGGCTGTGTTTATGTACATCATATGCAGACCATAAGAGGGATTTAGATTCTCCAGAAGATGACACCCTCTTCTAGAGTGTCTGAAGACAGCTACAGTGTACTTATATCTAATAAATACATAAATTAATAAATAAATAAATAAATAAATAAATAAATAAACATTTTTTTAAAAGTATAAGAAATAAAGAAAGACCAGGCAGGCCTCCATCCTTACCTCTGTCAGTCTGTCTCTCTGTCTGTCTGATCCCTTGGAACTGGAGATGGGCCACCATATAGTTGCTGTTAGTTGATCCCAGGTTCTCTGGAAGAAGAGACAATGCTGTTAATTGTTGAGCCCTTTCAGTGGCTCCACCTATCTTTAAATTTTTAGAAGTATATGTTAGGCTGTGTTTATGTACATCATATGCAGACCATAAGAGGGATTTAGATTCTCCAGAATCTGACACCCTCTTCTGGAGTGTCTAAAGACAACTAAGTGTACTTATATCTAATAAATAAATAAATAAATAAATAAATAAATAAATAAATAAATAAATAAACATTATTTTAAAAGGATAAGAAAGAAAGAAAAACCAGGCAGGCCTGCCCTTTTTATCTCTGACTGTCTGTCTGTCTGATCCCCTGGAACTGGAGATGGGCCACCATATAGTTGCTGGTAGTTGATCCCAGGTTCTCTGGAAGAAGAGACAATGCTGTTAATTGTTGAGCCCTTTCAGTGGGCCCACCCATCTTAAATTTTTAGAAGTGTATGTGAATCTGTGTTTATGTCCAACATATGCAGACCATAAGAGGGATTTATATTCTCCAGAATCGGACACCCTCTTCTGGAGTGTCTGAAGACAGCTACGGTGTACTTATATCTAATAAGTACATAAATAAATAAATAAACATTTTTTAAAAAGGATAAGAAAGAAAGAAAAACCAGGGAGGCCTGCCACCCTTGTCTTTCTTTCTCTTTGTCTGCCTGATCCCCTGGAACTGGAGATGGGCCACCATATAGTTGCTCGTAGTTGATCCCAGGTTCTCTGGTAGAGGAGACAATGCTGTTAATTGTTGAGCACTTTCAGTGGCCCCACACATCTTTAAATTTTTAGAAGTATATGTGAGGCTGTGTTTATGTACATCATATGCAGACCAAAAGAGGGATTTAGATTCTCCAGAATCTGACACCATCTCCAGGAGTGTCTGAAGACAGCTACAGTGTACTTATATATAATAAATACATACATACATAAATAAATAAATAAATAAATAAATAAATAAATAAATAAATAAACATTTTTTAAAAGTATAAGAAAGAAAGAAAGACCAGGCAGGCCTCCATCCTAATCTCTGTCTGTCTGTCTGTCTGTCTGATACCCTGGAACTGGAGATGGGCCACCATATAGTTGCTGGTAGTTGATCCAAGGTTCTCTGGAAGAGGAGACAATGCTGTTAATTGTTGAGCCCTTTCAGTGGCCCCACCCATCTTTAAATTTTTAGAAGTATATGCGAGGCTGTGTTTATGTACCGAATATGCAGACCATAAGAGGGATTTATATTCTCAAGAATCTGACACCCTCTTCTGGAGTGTCTGAAGACAGCTACAGTGTACTTATATCTAATAAATTCATAAATAAACAAATAAACATTTTTTAAAAAGGATAATAAAGAAAGAGAGACCAGGCAGGCCTGCCATCCTTGTCTGTCTGTCTGTCTGTCTGATCCCCTGGCACTGGAGATGGGCCACCATATAATTGCTGGTAGTTGATCCCAGGTTCTCTGGAAGAGGAGTCAGTGCTGTTAATTGTTGAGCCCTTTCAGTGGCCCCACCCATCTTTAAATTTTTAGAAGTATATGTGAGGCTGTGTTCATGTACATCATATGCAGACCATAAGAGGGATATAGATTCTCCAGAATCTGACACCCTCTTCGGGAGTGTTTGAAGACAGCTACAGTGTACTTATATCTAATAAATACATACTTAAATTAATAAACATTTTTTTAAAAGGATAAGAAAGAAGGAAAGACAAGGTAGGCCTGCCATCCTTAACTCTATCTGTCTGTATGTCTGTCTGTCTGTCTGATCCCCTGGAACTGGAGATGGGCCACCATATAGTTGCTGGTAGTTGATCCCAGGTTCTCTATAAGAGGAGACAATGCTGTTAATTGTTGATCCCTTTCAGTGGACCCACCCATCTTAAATTTTTAGAAGTGTATGTGAATCTGTGTTTATGTCCAACATATGCAGACCATAAGAGGGATTTATATTCTCCAGAATCTGACACCCTCTTCTGGAGTGTCTGAAGACAGCTACGGTGTACTTATATCTAATAAGTACATAAATAAATAAATAAACATTTTTTAAAAAGGATAAGAAAGAAAGAAAAACCAGGGAGGCCTGCCACCCTTGTCTTTCTTTCTCTTTGTCTGCCTGATCCCCTGGAACTGGAGATGGGCCACCATATAGTTGCTCATAGTTGATCCCAGGTTCTCTGGTAGAGGAGACAATGCTGTTAATTGTTGAGCCCTTTCAGTGGCCCCACACATCTTTAAATTTTTAGAAGTATATGTGAGGCTGTGTTTATGTACATCATATGCAGACCAAAAGAGGGATTTAGATTCTCCAGAATCTGACACCATCTCCAGGAGTGTCTGAAGACAGCTACAGTGTACTTATATATAATAAATACATAAATAAATAAATAAATAAATAAATAAATAAATAAATAAATAAATAAACATTTTTTAAAAGTATAAGAAAGAAAGAAAGACCAGGCAGGCCTCCATCCTAATCTCTGTCTGTCTGTCTGTCTGTCTGATACCCTGGAACTGGAGATGGGTCACCATATAGTTGCTGGTAGTTGATCCAAGATTCTCTGGAAGAGGAGACAATGCTGTTAATTGTTGAGCCCTTTCAGTGGCCCCACCCATCTTTAAATTTTTAGAAGTATATGCGAGGCTGTGTTTATGTACCGAATATGCAGACCATAAGAGGGATTTATATTCTCCAGAATCTGACACCCTCTTCTGGAGTGTCTGAAGACAGCTACAGTGTACTTATATCTAATAAATTCATAAATAAACAAATAAACATTTTTAAAAAAGGATAATAAAGAAAGAGAGACCAGGCAGGCCTGCCATCCTTGTCTGTCTGTCTGTCTGTCTGATCCCCTGGCACTGGAGATGGGCCACCATATAATTGCTGGTAGTTGATCCCAGGTTCTCTGGAAGAGGAGTCAGTGCTGTTAATTGTTGAGCCCTTTCAGTGGCCCCACCCATCTTTAAATTTTTAGAAGTATATGTGAGGCTGTGTTCATGTACATCATATGCAGACCATAAGAGTGATATAGATTCTCCAGAATCTGACACCCTCTTCGGGAGTGTTTGAAGACAGCTACAGTGTACTTATATCTAATAAATACATACTTAAATTAATAAACATTTTTTTAAAAGGATAAGAAAGAAGGAAAGACAAGGTAGGCCTGCCATCCTTAACTCTATCTGTCTGTATGTCTGTCTGTCTGTCTGATCCCCTGGAACTGGAGATGGGCCACCATATAGTTGCTGGTAGTTGATCCCAGGTTCTCTATAAGAGGAGACAATGCTGTTAATTGTTGATCCCTTTCATTGGACCCACACAACTTTAAATTTTTAGATGTAAATGTGAGGCTGTGTGTATGTACATCATATGAAGACCATAAGAGGGATATAGATTCTCCAGAATCTTACACCCTCTTCTGGAGTGTCTGAAGACAGCTACATTGTACGTATATCTAATAAATACATAAATAAATAAATAAATAAATAAATAAATAAATAAACAAACATTTTTTAAAAGGGATAAGAAAGAAAGAAAAACCAGGCAGGCCTGCCATCCTTGTCTGTCTTTCTCTCTGTCTGTCTGTCTTGCCTAGCCCCTTGAGTAGCCTAGCCTAGTCCCTTGCCTTGACTAACCCAGCCCCTTGCCTAGCCTAGCCTAGCCCAGCCCTGCCTTGCCTAGCCCTGCCTATCCCTGTCTTTAACCAGGCTGGCCTCGAACTCAGAAACTGACTGCCTCTGCCTCCAGAGTGCTCTCATTAAGAGCTCGAGCCACCACTGACTGTTGGGTTTTCTAAGTCTTACATAGGTATGGTCTGTTTCTCAGCTGTGAAACCCTAATTAACACATGTAGTCTGTCCTAGGTCAGCCATAGCTACAGACTGAGGCCTTTTCTAAAACAAAACAAAAAATAGAAATAATAAAATAAATAAATTAAGCAACCACATGATATCTTTTCTTTCTTTCAATGATACTCAGAGCTTGAAGCACTTCACCCATGAGACCTCAGCTCCAGACATTGAGGCTCTTTCCCTAACAAGTATTATGG
>NW_028227278.1:4501108-4537446 GCF_978045245.1 Mus caroli
GGAGATGGGCCACCATATAGTTGCTGTTAGTTGATCCCAGGTTCTCTGGAAGAAGAGACAATGCTGTTAATTGTTGAGCCCTTTCAGTGGTTCCACCTATCTTTAAATTTTTAGAAGTATATGTTAGGCTGTGTTTACGTACATCATATGCAGACCATAAGAGGGATTTAGATTCTCCAGAATCTGACACCCTCTTCAGGAGTGTCTGAAGACAACTACAGTGTACTTATATCTAAAAAATACATAAATAAATAAATAAAAAATAAATAAACCTTATTTTAAAAGGATAAGAAAGAAAGAAAAACCAGGCAGGCCTGCCCTCCTTATCTCTGTCTGTCTGTCTGTCTGTCTGATCCCCTGGAACTGGAGATGGGCCACCTTTTAGGTGCTGGTAGTTGATCCCAGGTTCTCTGGAAGAGGAGACAATGCTGTTAATTGTTGAGTCCTTTCAGTGGCCCCACCTATTTATAATTTTTAGAAGTATAAGTGAGGCTGTGTTTATGTACATCATATTCAGACCATAAGAGGGCTTTAGATTCTCTAGAATCTGACACCCTCTTCTGGAGTGTCTGAAGACGGCTACAGTGTACTTATATCTAATAAATACATAAATAAATAAATAAATAAATAAATAAATAAATAAATAAACATATTTTAAAAAGTATAAGAAATAAAGAAAGACCAGGCAGGCCTGCCATCCTTATCTCTGTCTTTCTGTCTGTCTGTCTGTCTGTCTGATCCCCTGGAACTGGAGATGGGCCACCATAAGGTGCTGGTAGTTTATCCCAGGTTCTCTGAAAGAGGAGACAATGCTGTTAATTGTTGAGCCCTCTCAGTGGCCCCACCCATCTTTAAATTTTTAGAAGTATATGCGAGGCTGTGTTTATGTACATCATATGCAGACCATAAGAGGGGTTTAGATTCTCCAGAATCTGACACCCTCTTCTGGAGTGTCTGAAGACAGCAACAGTGTACTTATATCTAATAAATACATAAATAAATATATAAATAAACATTTTTTTAAAAGGATAAGAAAGAAAGAAAGACCAGGCAGGCCTGCCATCCTTATCACTGTCTGTATGTCTGTCTGTCTGATCCCCTGGAACTGGAGATGGGCCACCATATAGTTGCTGGTAGTTGATCCCAGGTACTCTGGAAGAGGAGACAATTGTGTTAATTGTTGAGCTTTTAGAGTGGCCCCACACTTCTTTAAATTTTTAGAAGTATATGTGAGGCTGTGTTTATGTACATCATATGCAGACCATAAGAGGGATTTAGATTCTCCAGAATCTGACACCCTCTTCTGGAGTGTCTGAACAGCTACAGTGTACTTATATCTAATAATAAATAAATAAATAAATAAATAAATAAATAAATAAATAAATAAACATTTTTTTAAAAAAAGGATAAGAAAGAGAGAAAGACCAGGCAGGCCTGCCATCCTTATCACTGTCTGTCTTTCTGTCTGTCTGATCCCCTGGAACTGGAGATGGGCCACCTTTTAGGTGCTGGTAGTTGATCCCAGGTTCTCTGGAAGAGTAGACAATGCTGTTAATTGTTGAGTCCTTTCAGTAGCCCCACCTATTTATAATATTTAGAAGTATATGTGAGGCTGTGTTTATGTACATCATATTCAGACCATAATAGGGATTTAGATTCTCTAGAATCTGACACCCTCTTCTGGAGTGTCTGAAGACGGCTACAGTGTACTTATATCTAATAAATAAATAAATAAATAAATAAATAAATAAATAAACATTTTATAAAAAGTATAAGAAATAAAGAAAGACCAGGCAGGCCTGCCATCCTTATCTCTGTCTCTCTGTCTGTCTGTCTGTCTGTCTGATCCACTGGAACTGGAGATGGGCCACCATAAGGTGCTGGTAGTTTATCCCAGGTTCTCTGAAAGAGGAGACAATGCTGTTAATTGTTGAGCCCTCTCATTGGCCCCACACATCTTTAAATTTTTAGAAGTATATGTGAGGCTGTGTTTATGTACATCATATGCAGACCATAAGAGGGATTTAGATTCTCCAGAATCTGACACCCTCTTCAGGAGTGGCTGAAGACAGCTACAGTGTACTTATATCTAATAAATACATAAATAAATATATAAATAAACATTTTTTTGAAAAGGATAATAAAGAAAGAATGACCAGGCAGGCCTGCCATCCTTATCACTGTCTGTCTGTCTGTCTGTCTGATCCCCTGGAACTGGAGATGGGCCACCTTTTAGGTGCTGGTAGTTGATCCCAGGTTCTCTGGAAGAGGAGACAATGCTGTTAATTGTTGAGTCCTTTCAGTGGCCCCACCTATTTATAATTTTTAGAAGTATATGTGAGGCTGTGTTTATGTACATCATATTCAGACCATAAGAGGGATTTAGATTCTCTAGAATCTGACACCCGCTTATGGAGCGTCTGAAGACCGCTACAGTGTACTTATATCTAATAAATACATAAATAATTAAATAAATAAATAAATAAATAAATAAATAAATAAACATATTTTAAAAAGTATAAGAAATAAAGAAAGACAAGGCAGGCCTGCCATCCTTATCTCTGTCTTTCTGTCTGTCTGTCTGTCTGTCTGATCCCCTGGAACTGGAGATGGGCCACCATAAGGTGCTGGTAGTTTATCCCAGGTTCTCTGAAAGAGGAGACAATGCTGTTAATTGTTGAGCCCTCTCAGTGGCCCCACCCATCTTTAAATTTTTAGAAGTATATGCGAGGCTGTGTTTATGTACATCATATGCAGACCATAAGAGGGGTTTAGATTCTCCAGAATCTGACACCCTCTTCTGGAGTGTCTGAAAGCAGCTACAGTGTACATATATCTAATAAATACATAAATAAATATATATATAAACATTTTTTTAAAAAGGATAAGAAAGAAAGAAAGACCAGGCAGGCCTGCCATCCTTATCACTGTCTGTATGTCTGTCTGTCTGATCCCCTGGAACTGGAGATGGGCCAACATATAGTTGCTGGTAGTTGATCCCAGGTACTCTGGAAGAGGAGACAATGCTGTTAATTGTTGAGCTTTTAGAGTGGCCCCACACTTCTTTAAATTTTTAGAAGTATATGTGAGGCTGTGTTTATGTACATCATATGCAGACCATAAGAGGGATTTAGATTCTCCAGAATCTGACACCCTCTTCTGGAGTGTCTGAACAGCTACAGTGTACTTATATCTAATAATAAATAAATAAATAAATAAACATTTTTTTTAAAAAAGGATAAGAAAGAGAGAAAGACCAGGCAGGCCTGCCATCCTTATCACTGTCTGTCTTTCTGTCTGTCTGATCCCCTGGAACTGGAGATGGGCCACCTTTTAGGTGCTGGTAGTTGATCCCAGGTTCTCTGGAAGAGTAGACAATGCTGTTAATTGTTGAGTCCTTTCAGTGGCCCCACCTATTTATAATATTTAGAAGTATATGTGAGGCTGTGTTTATGTACATCATATTCAGACCATAATAGGGATTTAGATTCTCCAGAATCTGACACCCTCTTCTGGAGTGTCTGAAGACGGCTACAGTGTACTTATATCTAATAAATACATAAATAAATAAATAAATAAATAAATAAATAAATAAATAAATAAATAAACATTTTTTAAAAAGTATAAGAAATAAAGAAAGACCAGGCAGACCTGCCATCCTTATCTCTTTCTCTCTGTCTCTCTGTCTGTCTGTCTGATCCACTGGAACTGGAGATGGGCCACCATAAGGTACTGGTAGTTTATCCCAGGTTCTCTGAAAGAGGAGACAATGCTGTTAATTGTTGAGCCCTCTCAGTGGCCCCACACATCTTTAAATTTTTAGAAGTATATGTGAGGCTGTGTTTATGTACATCATATGCATACCATAAGAGGGATTTAGATTCTCCAGAATCAGACACCCTCTTCTGGAGTGTCTGAAGACAGCTACAGTGTACTTATATCTAATAAATACATAAATAAATATATAAATAAACATTTTTTAAAAAGGATAAGAAAGAAAGAAAGACCAAGCAGGCCGGCCATCCTTATCACTGTCTGTATGTCTGTCTGTCTGATCGTCTAGAACTGGAGATGGGCCACCATATAGTTGCTGGTAGTTGATCCGAGGTACTCTGGAAGAGGAGACAATGCTGTTAATTGTTGAGCTTTTAGAGTGGCCCCACCCTTCTTTAAATTTTTAGAAGTATATGTGAGGCTGTGTTTATGTACATAATATGCAGTCCATAAGAGGGATTTAGATTCTCCAGAATATGACACCCTCTTCTGAAGTGTCTGAAGACAGGTACAATGTACTTATATCTAATAAATATATATATAAATAAATAAACATTTTTAAAATGTATAAGAAGAAAGAAAAACCAGGCAGGCCTGCAATCCTGGTCTGTCTGTCTGTATGTATGTCTGTCTGATCACCTGGAACTGGAGATGGGCCACAATATAGTTGCTGGTAGTTGATCCCAGGTCCTCTGGAAGAGGAGACAATGCTGTTAATTGTTGAGCTTTTTCAGTGGCCCCAACCATCTTTAAATTTTTAGAAGTATATGTGAGGCTGTGTTTATGTACATCATATGCAGACCATAAGAGGGATATAGATTCTCCAGAATCTGACACCCTCTTCTGGAGAGTCTGTAGACAGCTACAGTGTACTTATATCTAATACATAAATAAATAAATAAATAAATAAATAAATAAATAAATAAATAAATAAATAAATTAATAAATTAATAAATTAATAAATTAATAAATAAATAAACATTTTTTAAAAAGATAAGAAAGAAAGATAAATCAGGCAGGCCTGCCATCCTTATCTCTTTCTGTCTGTCTGTCTGTCTGATGCCCTGCAACTTGAGATGGGCCACCACATAGTTGCTGGTAGTTGATCCCACGTTCTCTGGAAGAGGAGACAATGGTGTTAATTGTTGAGCCCTTTCAGTGGGCCCACCCATCTTTAAATTTTTAGAAGTATATGTGAGGCTGTGTTTATGTACATCATATGCAGACCATAAGAGGGATTTAGATTCTCCAGAAGATGACACCCTCTTCTAGAGTGTCTGAAGACAGCTACAGTGTACTTATATCTAATAAATACATAAATTAATAAATAAATAAATAAATAAATAAATAAACATTTTTTTAAAAGTATAAGAAATAAAGAAAGACCAGGCAGGCCTCCATCCTTACCTCTGTCAGTCTGTCTCTCTGTCTGTCTGATCCCTTGGAACTGGAGATGGGCCACCATATAGTTGCTGTTAGTTGATCCCAGGTTCTCTGGAAGAAGAGACAATGCTGTTAATTGTTGAGCCCTTTCAGTGGCTCCACCTATCTTTAAATTTTTAGAAGTATATGTTAGGCTGTGTTTATGTACATCATATGCAGACCATAAGAGGGATTTAGATTCTCCAGAATCTGACACCCTCTTCTGGAGTGTCTAAAGACAACTAAGTGTACTTATATCTAATAAATAAATAAATAAATAAATAAATAAATAAATAAATAAATAAATAAATAAACATTATTTTAAAAGGATAAGAAAGAAAGAAAAACCAGGCAGGCCTGCCCTTTTTATCTCTGACTGTCTGTCTGTCTGATCCCCTGGAACTGGAGATGGGCCACCATATAGTTGCTGGTAGTTGATCCCAGGTTCTCTGGAAGAAGAGACAATGCTGTTAATTGTTGAGCCCTTTCAGTGGGCCCACCCATCTTAAATTTTTAGAAGTGTATGTGAATCTGTGTTTATGTCCAACATATGCAGACCATAAGAGGGATTTATATTCTCCAGAATCGGACACCCTCTTCTGGAGTGTCTGAAGACAGCTACGGTGTACTTATATCTAATAAGTACATAAATAAATAAATAAACATTTTTTAAAAAGGATAAGAAAGAAAGAAAAACCAGGGAGGCCTGCCACCCTTGTCTTTCTTTCTCTTTGTCTGCCTGATCCCCTGGAACTGGAGATGGGCCACCATATAGTTGCTCGTAGTTGATCCCAGGTTCTCTGGTAGAGGAGACAATGCTGTTAATTGTTGAGCACTTTCAGTGGCCCCACACATCTTTAAATTTTTAGAAGTATATGTGAGGCTGTGTTTATGTACATCATATGCAGACCAAAAGAGGGATTTAGATTCTCCAGAATTTGACACCATCTCCAGGAGTGTCTGAAGACAGCTACAGTGTACTTATATATAATAAATACATACATACATAAATAAATAAATAAATAAATAAATAAATAAATAAATAAATAAATAAATAAATAAACATTTTTTAAAAGTATAAGAAAGAAAGAAAGACCAGGCAGGCCTCCATCCTAATCTCTGTCTGTCTGTCTGTCTGTCTGATACCCTGGAACTGGAGATGGGCCACCATATAGTTGCTGGTAGTTGATCCAAGGTTCTCTGGAAGAGGAGACAATGCTGTTAATTGTTGAGCCCTTTCAGTGGCCCCACCCATCTTTAAATTTTTAGAAGTATATGCGAGGCTGTGTTTATGTACCGAATATGCAGACCATAAGAGGGATTTATATTCTCCAGAATCTGACACCCTCTTCTGGAGTGTCTGAAGACAGCTACAGTGTACTTATATCTAATAAATTCATAAATAAACAAATAAACATTTTTAAAAAAGGATAATAAAGAAAGAGAGACCAGGCAGGCCTGCCATCCTTGTCTGTCTGTCTGTCTGTCTGATCCCCTGGCACTGGAGATGGGCCACCATATAATTGCTGGTAGTTGATCCCAGGTTCTCTGGAAGAGGAGTCAGTGCTGTTAATTGTTGAGCCCTTTCAGTGGCCCCACCCATCTTTAAATTTTTAGAAGTATATGTGAGGCTGTGTTCATGTACATCATATGCAGACCATAAGAGGGATATAGATTCTCCAGAATCTGACACCCTCTTCGGGAGTGTTTGAAGACAGCTACAGTGTACTTATATCTAATAAATACATACTTAAATTAATAAACATTTTTTTAAAAGGATAAGAAAGAAGGAAAGACAAGGTAGGCCTGCCATCCTTAACTCTATCTGTCTGTATGTCTGTCTGTCTGTCTGATCCCCTGGAACTGGAGATGGGCCACCATATAGTTGCTGGTAGTTGATCCCAGGTTCTCTATAAGAGGAGACAATGCTGTTAATTGTTGATCCCTTTCAGTGGGCCCACCCATCTTAAATTTTTAGAAGTGTATGTGAATCTGTGTTTATGTCCAACATATGCAGACCATAAGAGGGATTTATATTCTCCAGAATCTGACACCCTCTTCTGGAGTGTCTGAAGACAGCTACGGTGTACTTATATCTAATAAGTACATAAATAAATAAATAAACATTTTTTAAAAAGGATAAGAAAGAAAGAAAAACCAGGGAGGCCTGCCACCCTTGTCTTTCTTTCTCTTTGTCTGCCTGATCCCCTGGAACTGGAGATGGGCCACCATATAGTTGCTCGTAGTTGATCCCAGGTTCTCTGGTAGAGGAGACAATGCTGTTAATTGTTGAGCCCTTTCAGTGGCCCCACACATCTTTAAATTTTTAGAAGTATATGTGAGGCTGTGTTTATGTACATCATATGCAGACCAAAAGAGGGATTTAGATTCTCCAGAATCTGACACCATCTCCAGGAGTGTCTGAAGACAGCTACAGTGTACTTATATATAATAAATACATAAATAAATAAATAAATAAATAAATAAATAAACATTTTTTAAAAGTATAAGAAAGAAAGAAAGACCAGGCAGGCCTCCATCCTAATCTCTGTCTGTCTGTCTGTCTGTCTGATACCCTGGAACTGGAGATGGGTCACCATATAGTTGCTGGTAGTTGATCCAAGATTCTCTGGAAGAGGAGACAATGCTGTTAATTGTTGAGCCCTTTCAGTGGCCCCACCCATCTTTAAATTTTTAGAAGTATATGCGAGGCTGTGTTTATGTACCGAATATGCAGACCATAAGAGGGATTTATATTCTCCAGAATCTGACACCCTCTTCTGGAGTGTCTGAAGACAGCTACAGTGTACTTATATCTAATAAATTCATAAATAAACAAATAAACATTTTTAAAAAAGGATAATAAAGAAAGAGAGACCAGGCAGGCCTGCCATCCTTGTCTGTCTGTCTGTCTGTCTGATCCCCTGGCACTGGAGATGGGCCACCATATAATTGCTGGTAGTTGATCCCAGGTTCTCTGGAAGAGGAGTCAGTGCTGTTAATTGTTGAGCCCTTTCAGTGGCCCCACCCATCTTTAAATTTTTAGAAGTATATGTGAGGCTGTGTTCATGTACATCATATGCAGACCATAAGAGTGATATAGATTCTCCAGAATCTGACACCCTCTTCGGGAGTGTTTGAAGACAGCTACAGTGTACTTATATCTAATAAATACATACTTAAATTAATAAACATTTTTTTAAAAGGATAAGAAAGAAGGAAAGACAAGGTAGGCCTGCCATCCTTAACTCTATCTGTCTGTATGTCTGTCTGTCTGTCTGATCCCCTGGAACTGGAGATGGGCCACCATATAGTTGCTGGTAGTTGATCCCAGGTTCTCTATAAGAGGAGACAATGCTGTTAATTGTTGATCCCTTTCATTGGACCCACACAACTTTAAATTTTTAGATGTAAATGTGAGGCTGTGTGTATGTACATCATATGAAGACCATAAGAGGGATATAGATTCTCCAGAATCTTACACCCTCTTCTGGAGTGTCTGAAGACAGCTACATTGTACGTATATCTAATAAATACATAAATAAATAAATAAATAAATAAATAAATAAATAAATAAATAAACAAACATTTTTTAAAAGGGATAAGAAAGAAAGAAAAACCAGGCAGGCCTGCCATCCTTGTCTGTCTTTCTCTCTGTCTGTCTGTCTTGCCTAGCCCCTTGAGTAGCCTAGCCTAGTCCCTTGCCTTGACTAACCCAGCCCCTTGCCTAGCCTAGCCTAGCCCAGCCCTGCCTTGCCTAGCCCTGCCTATCCCTGTCTTTAACCAGGCTGGCCTCGAACTCAGAAACTGACTGCCTCTGCCTCCAGAGTGCTCTCATTAAGAGCTCGAGCCACCACTGACTGTTGGGTTTTCTAAGTCTTACATAGGTATGGTCTGTTTCTCAGCTGTGAAACCCTAATTAACACATGTAGTCTGTCCTAGGTCAGCCATAGCTACAGACTGAGGCCTTTTCTAAAACAAAACAAAAAATAGAAATAATAAAATAAATAAATTAAGCAACCACATGATATCTTTTCTTTCTTTCAATGATACTCAGAGCTTGAAGCACTTCACCCATGAGACCTCAGCTCCAGACATTGAGGCTCTTTCCCTAACAAGTATTATGGCTGAACCTGAGGGGTTCTACTGCTGATTTGTGTCCCCCACTTTAAAAAAATAGTTGTTTTCAAAGGCTGCAGGTTCTTAGCCCTGTTCCTTGTTACAGTTGAGTCACAGCCCTGAAAGTTCAGTGGTAGTTAAAGGCACTGAGAAGGGCTTCCTATAGACATCAAAGACCAAGTCTTTGTTTTTAAAAAGTTAATCTGGATTCCCCCACCCCCTGGCATCCTTAGAATTCCTAGAAAGGAAGGCAGGGACCTGGGCAGAAGGGTGCAAGGCTACTGGTGTTTGTAAGTGGTAACAGAAAGCTTTCTCTTGTTGGTACCCTACCCCAAGTTACACTGTCACTTCTTTTTCCTAGTTGTTGTTTTGTCGGTTTGTATTCTCAACATAGACCCTTTTCCTTCCTAACCTTGGCTGTCCTGAACCTTACTGTCCTTGAACTCAGTGATTTGCCTGTCTTGCTGGGATGAAACTGTGAGCTACCATCCAGAAGGAAGCACCCTGCTGAGGTTAGATTGGGGTCTCTTCATTTTCCTCTATGAACATGCATATGGCAGGCCTGTTCTTTCTTTTTTCCTTTTCCTTTTCTTTTTAAGATTTATTTATTTATTATATTTAAGTATGCTGTAGCTATCTTCAGACAGTCCAGAAGAGGGTGTCAGATGCTGAAGAATCTAAATCATTCTTATTGTCTGCATATGATGTATATAAACACAGCCTCACATATACTCAAAAAAAAAAGAAAGATGTGGCTACAGAGAGGGCTCAACAATTAAGAGCATTGTCTCCTCTTCCAGAGAACCTGGGCTCAATTACCAGTATTATATATGGTGGCCCATCTCCAGTTCCAGGGGATCTAATACTCTGTTCTGGAGTCTGTGGGCACAGCATACACATGCAAAACATTCTTACACAATCATTGAGAGAGGAGAGAGAGGGGTTGAGAGAGAGGGGAGGTAATCATACCTCCTGACGAGTTTGAAGACCTGAGCTTCATCACTCACACAAATAAATAAATGCAAAATATTTTTTTATAAATAAACTCTGCCATTGCCCTTTAAAAATTCCTAGAAAACAAGTTTTATAAGCAACAGTTATATTTACTATATCTAAAGGACAGTCATGAGCATATTCAATAAATAGAAAAAGGCCTGTTAGTCTTAGAAATGGAAAAGACAAACCAAGGAAGGTTTGCAATTACATAATGAGGCAGCTCAGCCCAGCTCTAAGGTTGGAAATAAGACTCGAGAATAGGATACACCTGAAGACAACCAGCCATTGTTTTTTGTTTTGGAGGCTGAAAGGATACACCTGAAGACAGCCAATGCTGTGTGATGGTGATCTGGTATTTTTTTTTTTTAATTTTTAAAAACTTTAACACTTTTTATAAAACTTTTATAAAAACTCTTTCTTTCTCTCTCTTTCTTTCTCTCTCTCTCTTTCTCTCTCTCTCTTTCTCTCTCTCTCTTTCTCTCTCTCTCTCTTTCTCTCTCTCTTTCTCTCTCTCTCTTTCTCTCTCTCTCTCTTTCTCTCTCTCTCTCTCTTTCTCTCTCTCTCTCTTTCTCTCTCTCTCTTTCTTTCTCTCTCTCTCTTTCTTTCTCTCTCTCTCTTTCTTTCTCTCTCTCTTTCTTTCTCTCTCTCTCTTTCTTTCTCTCTCTCTCTTTCTTTCTCTCTCTCTCTATTTCTTTCTCTCTCTCTCTTTCTCTCTCTTTCTCTTTCTTTGTTTCTTTCCTCACCCTAGCCCCTACCCTAGCCCTGTCTTTCACCAGGGTGGCCTCGAACTCAGAAACTGACTGCCACTGCCTACAGAGTGCTCTCATTAAGAGCTTGAGCCACCACTGAATGTAGGGTTTTCTAAGCCTTACCTTGCTCTTGGTGTCTGTTCTCAGCTGTGAAACCCTAATTAACACAAGTAGGCAGTCCTGGGTCAGCCAGAGCTACAGACAGAGGACTTCTCTAAAAACAAATAAAACAAAACAAAACAACAAATAGAAATAATAAAATACATAAATTAAGCAACCACAGCATAGCTTTTCTCTATCTAGGTGGTACTCAGAAATTCCAGCAGTTGGCCTGTGACACCTCAGCTCAGTATATGTGAGGCTGTGTTTATGTACATCATATGCAGACCATAAGAGGGATTTACATTCTCCAGAATCTGACACCCTCCTCTGGAGTGTCTAAAGAAAGCTACAGTGTACTTATATCTAAGAAATACATAAATAAATAAATAAATAAATGAATAAATAAATAAATAAATATTTTTTAAAAAGGATAAGAAAGAAAGAAAGACCAGGCAGGCCTGCCATCTTTATCTCTGTCAGTCTGTCTGTCTGTCTGATCCCCTGGAACTGGAGATGGGCCACATTGTAGGTGCTGGTAGTTGATCCCAGGTTCTCTGGAAGAGGAGACAATGCTGTTAATTGTTGAGCCTTTCAGTGGCCCCACCCATTTTAAATTTTTGGAAGTATATGTGAGGCTGTGTTTATGTACATCATATTCAGACCATAAGAGGGATTTAGATTCTCCAGAATCTGACACCATCTTCTGGAGTGTCTGAAGACGGCTACAGTGTACTTATATCTAATAAATAAATAAATAAATAAATAAATAAATAAATAAATAAACATTTTTTTAAAAGTATAAGAAATAAAGAAAGACCAGTCAGGCCTGCCATCCTTATCTCTGTCTCTCTGTCTGTCTGTCTGTATGATCCACTGGAACTGGAGATGGGCCACCATAAGGTGCTGGTAGTTTATCCCAGGTTCTCTGAAAGAGGAGACAATGCTGTTAATTGTTGAGCCCTCTCAGTGGCCCCACACATCTTAAAATTTTTAGAAGTATATGTGAGGCTGTGTTTATGTACATCATATGCAGACCATAAGAGGGATTTAGATTCTCCAGAATCTGACACCCTCTTCTGGAGTGTCTGAAGACAGCTACAGTGTACTTATATCTAATAAATACATAAATAAATATATAAATAAACATTTTTTTAAAAAGGATAAGAAAGAAAGAAAGACCAGGCAGGCCTGCCATCCTTATCACTGTCTGTATGTCTGTCTGTCTGATGCCCTGGAACTGGAGATGGGCCACCATATAGTTGCTGGTAGTTGATCCCAGGTACTCTGGAAGAGGAGACAATGCTGTTAATTGTTGAGCCCTTTCAGTGGCCCCACACTTCTTTAAATATTTAGAAGTATAAATGAGGCTGTGTTTATGTACATCATATTCAGATTATAAGAGGATTTAGATTCTCCAGAATCTGACACCCTCTACTGGAGTGACTGAAGACAGCTACAGTGTACTTATATATAATAAATACATAAGTAAATAAATAAATAAATAAACATTTTTTAAAAAGGATAAGATAGAATGTAAGACCAGGCAGGCCTGCCATCCTTATCTCTGTCTGTCTGTCTGTCTGTCTGTCTGATCCCCTGGAACTGGAGATGGGCCACCATATAGTTGCTGGTAGTTGATCCCAGGTTCTCTGTAAGAGGAGACAATGCTGTTAATTGTTGAGCCCTTTCAGTGGCCCCACCCATTTTTAATTTTTAGAAGTATATGTGATGCTGTGTTTATGTACATCATATTCAGACCATAAGAGGGATTTAGATACTCTAGAATCTGTCACCCTCTTCTGGAGTGTCTGAAGACGGCTACAGTGTACTTATATCTAATACATAAATAAATAAATAAATAAATAAATAAATAAATAAATAAATAAACATTTTTTAAAAAGTATAAGAAATAAAGAAAGACCAGGCAGGCCTGCCATCCTTATCTCTGTCTCTCTGTCTGTCTGTCTGTCTGATCCACTGGAACTGGAGATGGGCCACCATAAGGTGCTGGTAGTTTATCCCAGGTTCTCTGAAAGAGGAGACAATGCTGTTAATTGTTGAGCCCTCTCAATGGCCCCACACATCTTTAAATTTTTAGAAGTATATGTGAGGCTGTGTTTATGTACATCATATGCAGACCATAAGAGGGATTTAGATTCTCCAGAATCTGACACCCTCTTCTGGAGTGTCTGAAGACAGCTACAGTGTACTTATATCTAATAAATACATAAATAAATATATAAATAAACATTTTTTAAAAAGGATAAGAAAGAAAGAAAGACCAGGCAGGCCTGCCATTTTTATCACTGTCTGTATGTCTGTCTGTCTGATCCCCTGGAACTGGAGATGGGCCACCATATAGTTGCTGGTAGTTGATCTCAGGTACTCTGGAAGAGGAGACAATGCTGTTAATTGTTGAGCTTTTAGAGTGGCCACACCCTTCTTTAAATTTTTAGAAGTATATGTGAGGCTGTGTGGGGCCACTGAAAGTCACATAGAGAGACAGAGAGAGACAGAGAGAGACAGAGAGAAAGAGAGAGACAGAGAGAGACAGAGAGAAAGAGAGACAGAGAGAGTCAGAGAGAGACAGAGACAGAGTGAGAAAGACAGAGAGAGACAGAGATAGAGAGAGAGACAGAGAGAGACACACAGAGAGACAGAGAGAGACAAAGAAAGACACAGAGAGAGACATAGAGAGACAGAGAGATACATTGAGAGAGACAGAGAGAGACAGAGAGAGACAGAGAGAGAGAGATAGAGAGAGACACAGAGAGAATCAGAGAGAGACAGAGAGACAGAGAGAGACAAAGAAAGACACAGAGAGAGACAGAGACAGAGACAGAGAGAGACAGAGAGAGACAGATAGACAGAGAGAGACAGAGAGAGACAGAGAGAGACAGAGAGAGACAGAGTGACAGAGAGAGACAGAGAGAGAAAGAGATAGAGACAGAGAGAGGGAAAGAAAGAGACACACAGAGAGATAGAGACAGAGAGAAACAGAGAGAGACAGAGATAGAGAAAGAGAGAGACAGAGATAGACATAGAGAGAGTGACAGAGAGAGACAAAGAGAGACAGAGAGAGACAAAGAAAGACACAGAGAGAGACAGAGAGATACAGAGAGAGAGAAAGAGAGAGACAGAGAGAGACATAAAGAGAGAGACAGAGAGAGACAGGGAGAGACAGAGAGATACAAAGAAAGACACAGAGAGAGACAGAGAGAGACAAAGAAAGTTAGAGAGAGACATAGAGAGACAGAGAGATACATTGAGAGAGACAGAGAGACAGAGAGAGACACAGAGAGAGACACAGAGAGACACAGAGAGAGACACACAGAGAGACAGAGACAGACAGAGAGAGACAGAGAGAGACAGAGAGAGACAGATATAGAGACAGAGAGAGACAGAGAGAGACAGAGAGACAGAGAGAGAGATAGAGAGAGACAGAGAAAGACAGAGTGAGACAGAGAGACA
The DNA here is from genome assembly GCF_978045245.1 of Mus caroli. Taxonomy (NCBI): domain Eukaryota; kingdom Metazoa; phylum Chordata; class Mammalia; order Rodentia; family Muridae; genus Mus; species Mus caroli. The sequence goes on from NW_028227278.1 coordinate 4,515,742, forward strand.
CAGAGAGAGACAGAGATACACAGAGTGAGAAAGAGAGAGAGACAGAGAGAGACAGAGAGAGAGACAGAGAGAGAGACAAAGAGAGACAGAGAGAGACAGAGTGAGACAGAGAGAGACAGAGAGAGAGACAGAGAGAGACAAAGAAAAACACAGAGAGACAGAGAGAGACAGAGAGAGACAGAGAGAGACAGAGAGAGACAGAGAGAGACCAAGAAAAACACAGAGAGAGACAGAGAGAGACAGAGAGAGACCAAGAAAAACACAGAGAGAGACAGAGAGAGACAGAGTTAGAGACAGAGAGAGACAGAGAGAGAAACAGAGAGAGACAGAGACACACAGAGAGAGACACAGAGAGAGACAGAGAGAGAGACACAGAGAGACAGAGACAGACAGAGAGAGACAGAGAGAGACAGAGATAGAGACAGAGAGAGACAGAGAGAGAGACAGAGAGAGACAGAAAGATACAGAAGGACAGAGAGAGACAGAGAGAGACAGAGAGACAGAGATAGAGACAGAGAAAGACAGAGAGAGACACAGAGAGAGACTGAGGAAGTCAGAGAGAGAGACACAGAGAGACATAGAAGAGACAAAGAAAGTCACAAGAGAGACAGAAAGAGTCAGACATAGAGACAAAGAAAGACAGAGGGAGATACTGAGAGAGAGAGACAGAGAGAGACAGAGAGAGAAACAGAGAGAGACAGAGACACACAGAGAGAGACACAGAGAGAGACAGAGAGAGAGACACAGAGAGACAGAGACAGACAGAGAGAGACAGAGAGAGACAGAGATAGAGACAGAGAGAGACAGAGAGAGATAGAGAGAGACACAAAGAGACAGAGAGAGACAGAGAGAGACAAAGAAAGACAGAGAGAGACAGAGAGAGACAGAGAGATACATTGAGAGAGACAGAGAGACAGAGAGAGACACAGAGAGAGACACAGAGAGACACAGAGAGAGACACACAGAGAGACAGAGACAGACAGATAGAGACAGAGAGAGACAGAGAGAGACAGATATAGAGACAGAGAGAGACAGAGAGAGACAGAGAGACAGAGAGAGAGACAGAGAGAGACAGAGAAAGACAGAGTGAGACAGAGAGACACAGAGAGAGACAGAGATACACAGAGTGAGAAAGAGAGAGAGACAGAGAGAGACAGAGAGAGAGACAGAGAGAGAGACAAAGAGAGACAGAGAGAGACAGAGTGAGACAGAGAGAGACAGAGAGAGAGACAGAGAGAGACAAAGAAAAACACAGAGAGACAGAGAGAGACAGAGAGAGACAGAGAGAGACAGAGAGAGACAGAGAGAGACCAAGAAAAACACAGAGAGAGACAGAGAGAGACAGAGAGATACAGAGAGAGTCAGAGAGACAGAGAGAGACAGAGTTAGAGACAGAGAGAGACAGAGAGAGAAACAGAGAGAGACAGAGACACACAGAGAGAGACACAGAGAGAGACAGAGAGAGAGACACAGAGAGACAGAGACAGACAGAGAGAGACAGAGAGAGACAGAGATAGAGACAGAGAGAGACAGAGAGAGATAGAGAGAGACACAAAGAGACAGAGAGAGACAGAGAGAGACAAAGAAAGACAGAGAGAGACAGAGAGAGACAGAGAGATACAGAGAGAGAGACAGAGAGAGACAGAAAGATACAGAAGGACAGAGAGAGACAGAGAGAGACAGAGAGACAGAGATAGAGACAGAGAAAGACAGAGAGAGACACAGAGAGAGACTGAGGGAGACAGAGAGAGAGACACAGAGAGACATAGAAGAGACAAAGAAAGTCACAAGAGAGACAGAAAGAGTCAGACATAGAGACAAAGAAAGACAGAGGGAGATACTGAGAGAGAGAGACAGAGAGAGACAGAGAGATACAGACAGAGAGACAAAGAGAGACAGAGAGAGACAGAGAGAAAGAGAGAGACAGAGAGAGTCAGAGAGAGACAGAGATAGAGACAGAGAGAGACAGAGAGAGGGACAGAGAGAGACAGAGACAGAGTGAGAAATACAGAGAGAGACAGAGTTAGAGAGAGAGACAGAGAGAGACAGAGAGAGAGACAGAGACAGAGACAGAGAGAGAGACAGAGAGAGACAGAGTGAGACACAGAAAGAGAGAGACAGAGAGAGACAAAGAAAGACACAGAGAGAGACATAGAGAGACAGAGAGATACATTGAGAGAGACATAGAGAGACAGAGAGAGACAGAGATAGAGACAGAGAGAGACAGAGAGAGACACAGAGAGAGACAGAGAGACACAGAGAGACACAGAGAGAGACACAGAGAGACACAGAGAGAGACAGAGATAGACATAGACAGACAGAGACAGACAGAGAGAGACAGAGAGAGACAGAGAGAGACAGAGAGAGACAGAGAGAGACAAAAAAAGACACAGAGAGAGACAGAGAGAGATATAGATAGAGAAAAAGAAAGACAGAGAGAGACACAGAGAGAGAGACAGAGAGAGACAGAGAGAGACAGAGAGATACAGAGAGAGAGACAAAGAGAGACAGAGAGAGAGACAGAGTGAGACAGAGAGAGAGAGAGACTGAGAGAGACAAAGAAAGACACAGAGAGAGACATAGAGAGACAGAGAGATACTTTGAGAGAGACAGAGAGAGACAGAGATAGACAGAGAGAGACAGAGAGAGACACAGAGAGAGACAGAGAGACACAGAGAGACACAGAGAGACACAGAGAGAGACAGAGAGAGACACAGAGAGACACAGAGAGAGACACAGAGAGACACAGAGAGACACAGAGAGAGACAGAGAGACAGAGAGAGACAGAGAGAGACAGAGACAGACAGAGACAGACAGTGAGAGACAGAGAGAGAGACAGAGAGAGACAGAGAGACAGAGAGAGAGACAGAGAGAGACAGAGAGAGACAGAGTGAGACAGAGAGAGACACAGAGTGAGACAGAGATACACAGAGTGAGAAAGAGAGAGAGACATAGAGAGAGACAGAGAGAGAGACAGAGAGAGACAGAGAGAGACAGAGAGAGACAGAGTGAGACAGAGAGAGAAACAGAGAGAACAGAGAGAGACAGAGAGATACAGAGAGAGAGACAGAGAGAGACATAAAGAGTCAGAAGGACAGAGAGAGACAGAGCGAGACAGAGATAGAGACAGAGAAAGACAGAGAGAGACACAGAGAGAGAGACAGAGAGAGACAGAGAGATACAGAGAGAGAGACAGAGAGAGACAGAGAGAGACAGAGAGAAAGAGAGAGACAGAGAGAGTCAGAGAGAGACAGAGATAGAGACAGAGTGAGACAGAGACAGAGTGAGAAAGACAGAGAGAGACAGAGATAGAGAGAGAGACAGAGAAAGACACAGAGAGAGACAGAGAGAGACAGAGAGAGACAAAGAAAGACAGAGAGAGACATAGAGAGACAGAGAGATACATTGAGAGAGACAGAGAGACACAGAGAGACACAGAGAGAGACACAGAGAGACACACAGAGAGACACACAGAGAGACAAAGACAGACAGAGAGAGACAGAGAGAGACAGAGAGAGACAGAGATAGAGACAGAGAGACAGAGAGAGAGACAGAGAGAGACAGAGAGAGACAAAGAAAGACACAGAGAGAGACATAGAGAGACAGAGAGATACATTAAGAGAGACATAGAGAGACAGAGAGAGACAGAGATAGAGACAGAGAGAGACAGAGAGAGAGACAGAGAGAGACAGAAAGAGTCAGAAGGACAGAGAGAGACAGAGATAGAGACAGAGAGAGACAGAGAGAGGGAAAGAGAGAGACAGAGAGAAAGAGAGAGACAGAGAGAGACAGAGAGAAAGAGAGACAGAGAGAGTCAGAGAGAGACAGAGACAGAGTGAGAAAGACAGAGAGAGACAGAGATAGAGAGAGAGACAGAGAGAGACACACAGAGAGACAGAGAGAGACAAAGAAAGACACAGAGAGAGACATAGAGAGACAGAGAGATACATTGAGAGAGACAGAGAGAGACAGAGAGAGACAGAGAGAGAGAGATAGAGAGAGACACAGAGAGAATCAGAGAGAGACAGAGAGACAGAGAGAGACAAAGAAAGACACAGAGAGAGACAGAGACAGAGACAGAGAGAGACAGAGAGAGACAGATAGACAGAGAGAGACAGAGAGAGACAGAGAGAGACAGAGAGAGACAGAGTGACAGAGAGAGACAGAGAGAGAAAGAGATAGAGACAGAGAGAGGGAAAGAAAGAGACACACAGAGAGATAGAGACAGAGAGAAACAGAGAGAGACAGAGATAGAGAAAGAGAGAGACAGAGATAGACATAGAGAGAGTGACAGAGAGAGACAAAGAGAGACAGAGAGAGACAAAGAAAGACACAGAGAGAGACAGAGAGATACAGAGAGAGAGAAAGAGAGAGACAGAGAGAGACATAAAGAGAGAGACAGAGAGAGACAGGGAGAGACAGAGAGATACAAAGAAAGACACAGAGAGAGACAGAGAGAGACAGAGAGAGACAAAGAAAGACAGAGAGAGACATAGAGAGACAGAGAGATACATTGAGGGAGACAGAGAGACACAGAGAGACACAGAGAGAGACACAGAGAGACACACAGAGAGACACACAGAGAGACAAAGACAGACAGAGAGAGACAGAGAGAGACAGAGAGAGTCAGAGATAGAGACAGAGAGACAGAGAGAGAGACAGAGAGAGACAGAGAGAGACAAAGAAAGACACAGAGAGAGACATAGAGAGACAGAGAGATACATTAAGAGAGACATAGAGAGACATAGAGAGACATAGAGAGACAGAGATAGAGACAGAGAGAGACAGAGAGAGAGACAGAGAGAGACAGAAAGAGTCAGAAGGACAGAGAGAGACAGAGATAGAGACAGAGAGAGACAGAGAGAGGGAAAGAGAGAGACAGAGAGAAAGAGAGAGACAGAGAGAGACAGAGAGAAAGAGAGACAGAGAGAGTCAGAGAGAGACAGAGACAGAGTGAGAAAGACAGAGAGAGACAGAGATAGAGAGAGAGACAGAGAGAGACACACAGAGAGACAGAGAGAGACAGAGAGAGACAAAGAAAGACACAGAGAGAGACATAGAGAGACAGAGAGATACATTGAGAGAGACAGAGAGAGACAGAGAGAGACAGAGAGAGAGAGATAGAGAGAGACACAGAGAGAATCAGAGAGAGACAGAGAGACAGAGAGAGACAAAGAAAGACACAGAGAGAGACAGAGACAGAGAGAGAGACAGAGAGAGACAGAGAGAGACAGATAGACAGAGAGAGACAGAGAGAGACAGAGAGAGACAGAGAGAGACAGAGTGACAGAGAGAGACAGAGAGAGAAAGAGATAGAGACAGAGAGAGGGAAAGAAAGAGACACACAGAGAGATAGAGACAGAGAGAAACAGAGAGAGACAGAGATAGAGAAAGAGAGAGACAGAGATAGACATAGAGAGAGTGACAGAGAGAGACAAAGAGAGACAGAGAGAGACAAAGAAAGACACAGAGAGAGACAGAGAGATACAGAGAGAGAGAAAGAGAGAGACAGAGAGAGACATAAAGAGAGAGACAGAGAGAGACAGGGAGAGACAGAGAGATACAAAGAAAGACACAGAGAGAGACAGAGAGAGACAGAGAGAGACATAGTGACAGAGAGAGACAGAGAGAGACAGAGATAGAGACAGAGAGAGACAGAGAGAGACAGAGATAGAGACAGATAGAGACAGAGAGAAATAGAGAGAGACAGAGATAGAGAAAGAGAGAGACACAGAGAGACACAGAGAGACAGAGAGAGAGACAGAGAGAGACAGAGAGAGACAGAGACAGACAGAGACAGACAGTGAGAGACAGAGAGAGAGACAGAGAGAGACAGAGAGACAGAGAGAGAGACAGAGAGAGACAGAGAGAGACAGAGTGAGACAGAGAGAGACACAGAGTGAGACAGAGATACACAGAGTGAGAAAGAGAGAGAGACATAGAGAGAGACAGAGAGAGAGACAGAGAGAGAGACAGAGAGAGACAGAGAGAGACAGAGTGAGACAGAGAGAGAAACAGAGAGAGACAGAGAGAGACAGAGAGATACAGAGAGAGAGACAGAGAGAGACATAAAGAGTCAGAAGGACAGAGAGAGACAGAGAGAGACAGAGATAGAGACAGAGAAAGACAGAGAGAGACACAGAGAGAGACAGAGAAAGACAGAGAGAGACAGACAGTGAGACAGAGAGAGACAGAGAGAGACAAAGAAAGACACAGAGAGAGACAGAGCGAGACAGAGATAGAGACAGAGAAAGAGAGAGACAGAGAGAGAGAGACAGAGAGAGACAGAGAGAGACAGAGAGAAAGAGAGAGACAGAGAGAGTCAGAGAGAGACAGAGATAGAGACAGAGTGAGACAGAGACAGAGTGAGAAAGACAGAGAGAGACAGAGATAGAGAGAGAGACAGAGAAAGACACAGAGAGAGACAGAGAGAGACAGAGAGAGACAAAGAAAGACAGAGAGAGACATAGAGAGACAGAGAGATACATTGAGAGAGACAGAGAGACACAGAGAGACACAGAGAGAGACACAGAGAGACACACAGAGAGACACACAGAGAGACAAAGACAGACAGAGAGAGACAGAGAGAGACAGAGAGAGACAGAGATAGAGACAGAGAGAGACAGAGAGAGACAGAGAGACAGAGAGAGAGACAGAGAGAGACAGAGAGAGACAAAGAAAGACACAGAGAGAGACATAGAGAGACAGAGAGATACATTAAGAGAGACATAGAGAGACAGAGAGAGACAGAGATAGAGACAGAGAGAGACAGAGAGAGACAGAGAGATAGACAGAGAGAGACAGAGAGAGACAATGAAAGACATAGAGAGAGACAGAGAGACACAGAGAGACACAGAGAGAGAGACAGAGAGAGACAGAAAGAGTCAGAAGGACAGAGAGAGACACAGAGAGAGACAGAGAAAGACAGAGAGTGAGACAGAGACAGACAGAGAGAGACAAAGGAAGACCCAGAGAAAGACAGAGAGAGACAGAGAAAGACAGAGAGAGACACAGAGAGAGAGAGACAGAGAGAGACAGAGAGAGACAGAGAGATAAAGAGAGAGAGACAGAGAGAGACAGAGAGAAAGAGAGAGACAGAGAGAGTCAGAGAGAGACAGAGATAGAGACAGAGAGAGACAGAGAGAGGGACAGAGAGAGACAGAGACAGAGTGAGAAAGACAGAGAGAGACAGAGATAGAGAGAGAGAGACAGAGAGAGACACAGAGAGAGACAGAAAGAGACAGAGAGAGACAAAGAAAGACACAGAGAGAGACATAGTGAGACAGAGAGATACATTGAGAGAGACAGAGAGAGACAGAGAGAGACAGAGAGACACAGAGAGACACAGAGAGAGACACAGAGAGACACACAGAGAGACACACAGAGAGACAAAGACAGACAGAGAGAGACAGAGAGAGACAGAGAGAGACAGAGATAGAGACAGAGAGACAGAGAGAGAGACAGAGAGAGACAGAGAGAGACAAAGAAAGACACAGAGAGAGACATAGAGAGACAGAGAGATACATTAAGAGAGACATAGAGAGACAGAGAGAGACAGAGATAGAGACAGAGAGAGACAGAGAGAGAGACAGAGAGAGACAGAAAGAGTCAGAAGGACAGAGAGAGACAGAGATAGAGACAGAGAGAGACAGAGAGAGGGAAAGAGAGAGACAGAGAGAAAGAGAGAGACAGAGAGAGACAGAGAGAAAGAGAGACAGAGAGAGTCAGAGAGAGACAGAGACAGAGTGAGAAAGACAGAGAGAGACAGAGATAGAGAGAGAGACAGAGAGAGACACACAGAGAGACAGAGAGAGACAAAGAAAGACACAGAGAGAGACATAGAGAGACAGAGAGATACATTGAGAGAGACAGAGAGAGACAGAGAGAGACAGAGAGAGAGAGATAGAGAGAGACACAGAGAGAATCAGAGAGAGACAGAGAGACAGAGAGAGACAAAGAAAGACACAGAGAGAGACAGAGACAGAGACAGAGAGAGACAGAGAGAGACAGATAGACAGAGAGAGACAGAGAGAGACAGAGAGAGACAGAGAGAGACAGAGTGACAGAGAGAGACAGAGAGAGAAAGAGATAGAGACAGAGAGAGGGAAAGAAAGAGACACACAGAGAGATAGAGACAGAGAGAAACAGAGAGAGACAGAGATAGAGAAAGAGAGAGACAGAGATAGACATAGAGAGAGTGACAGAGAGAGACAAAGAGAGACAGAGAGAGACAAAGAAAGACACAGAGAGAGACAGAGAGATACAGAGAGAGAGAAAGAGAGAGACAGAGAGAGACATAAAGAGAGAGACAGAGAGAGACTGGGAGAGACAGAGAGATACAAAGAAAGACACAGAGAGAGACAGAGAGAGACAGAGAGAGACAAAGAAAGACAGAGAGAGACATAGAGAGACAGAGAGATACATTGAGAGAGACAGAGAGACACAGAGAGACACAGAGAGAGACACAGAGAGACACACAGAGAGACACACAGAGAGACAAAGACAGACAGAGAGAGACAGAGAGAGACAGAGAGAGTCAGAGATAGAGACAGAGAGACAGAGAGAGAGACAGAGAGAGACAGAGAGAGACAAAGAAAGACACAGAGAGAGACATAGAGAGACAGAGAGATACATTAAGAGAGACATAGAGAGACATAGAGAGACATAGAGAGACAGAGATAGAGACAGAGAGAGACAGAGAGAGAGACAGAGAGAGACAGAAAGAGTCAGAAGGACAGAGAGAGACAGAGATAGAGACAGAGAGAGACAGAGAGAGGGAAAGAGAGAGACAGAGAGAAAGAGAGAGACAGAGAGAGACAGAGAGAAAGAGAGACAGAGAGAGTCAGAGAGAGACAGAGACAGAGTGAGAAAGACAGAGAGAGACAGAGATAGAGAGAGAGACAGAGAGAGACACACAGAGAGACAGAGAGAGACAGAGAGAGACAAAGAAAGACACAGAGAGAGACATAGAGAGACAGAGAGATACATTGAGAGAGACAGAGAGAGACAGAGAGAGACAGAGAGAGAGAGATAGAGAGAGACACAGAGAGAATCAGAGAGAGACAGAGAGACAGAGAGAGACAAAGAAAGACACAGAGAGAGACAGAGACAGAGAGAGAGACAGAGAGAGACAGAGAGAGACAGATAGACAGAGAGAGACAGAGAGAGACAGAGAGAGACAGAGAGAGACAGAGTGACAGAGAGAGACAGAGAGAGAAAGAGATAGAGACAGAGAGAGGGAAAGAAAGAGACACACAGAGAGATAGAGACAGAGAGAAACAGAGAGAGACAGAGATAGAGAAAGAGAGAGACAGAGATAGACATAGAGAGAGTGACAGAGAGAGACAAAGAGAGACAGAGAGAGACAAAGAAAGACACAGAGAGAGACAGAGAGATACAGAGAGAGAGAAAGAGAGAGACAGAGAGAGACATAAAGAGAGAGACAGAGAGAGACAGGGAGAGACAGAGAGATACAAAGAAAGACACAGAGAGAGACAGAGAGAGACAGAGAGAGACATAGTGACAGAGAGAGACAGAGAGAGACAGAGATAGAGACAGAGAGAGACAGAGAGAGACAGAGATAGAGACAGATAGAGACAGAGAGAAATAGAGAGAGACAGAGATAGAGAAAGAGAGAGACACAGAGAGACACAGAGAGACAGAGAGAGAGACAGAGAGAGACAGAGAGAGACAGAGACAGACAGAGACAGACAGTGAGAGACAGAGAGAGAGACAGAGAGAGACAGAGAGACAGAGAGAGAGACAGAGAGAGACAGAGAGAGACAGAGTGAGACAGAGAGAGACACAGAGTGAGACAGAGATACACAGAGTGAGAAAGAGAGAGAGACATAGAGAGAGACAGAGAGAGAGACAGAGAGAGAGACAGAGAGAGACAGAGAGAGACAGAGTGAGACAGAGAGAGAAACAGAGAGAGACAGAGAGAGACAGAGAGATACAGAGAGAGAGACAGAGAGAGACATAAAGAGTCAGAAGGACAGAGAGAGACAGAGAGAGACAGAGATAGAGACAGAGAAAGACAGAGAGAGACACAGAGAGAGACAGAGAAAGACAGAGAGAGACAGACAGTGAGACAGAGAGAGACAGAGAGAGACAAAGAAAGACACAGAGAGAGACAGAGCGAGACAGAGATAGAGACAGAGAAAGAGAGAGACACAGAGAGAGAGACAGAGAGAGACAGAGAGAGACAGAGAGAAAGAGAGAGACAGAGAGAGTCAGAGAGAGACAGAGATAGAGACAGAGTGAGACAGAGACAGAGTGAGAAAGACAGAGAGAGACAGAGATAGAGAGAGAGACAGAGAAAGACACAGAGAGAGACAGAGAGAGACAGAGAGAGACAAAGAAAGACAGAGAGAGACATAGAGAGACAGAGAGATACATTGAGAGAGACAGAGAGACACAGAGAGACACAGAGAGAGACACAGAGAGACACACAGAGAGACACACAGAGAGACAAAGACAGACAGAGAGAGACAGAGAGAGACAGAGAGAGACAGAGATAGAGACAGAGAGAGACAGAGAGAGACAGAGAGACAGAGAGAGAGACAGAGAGAGACAGAGAGAGACAAAGAAAGACACAGAGAGAGACATAGAGAGACAGAGAGATACATTAAGAGAGACATAGAGAGACAGAGAGAGACAGAGATAGAGACAGAGAGAGACAGAGAGATACAGAGAGATAGACAGAGAGAGACAGAGAGAGACAATGAAAGACATAGAGAGAGACAGAGAGACACAGAGAGACACAGAGAGAGAGACAGAGAGAGACAGAAAGAGTCAGAAGGACAGAGAGAGACACAGAGAGAGACAGAGAAAGACAGAGAGTGAGACAGAGACAGACAGAGAGAGACAAAGGAAGACCCAGAGAAAGACAGAGAGAGACAGAGAAAGACAGAGAGAGACACAGAGAGAGAGAGACAGAGAGAGACAGAGAGAGACAGAGAGATAAAGAGAGAGAGACAGAGAGAGACAGAGAGAAAGAGAGACAGAGAGAGTCAGAGAGAGACAGAGATAGAGACAGAGAGAGACAGAGAGAGGGACAGAGAGAGACAGAGACAGAGTGAGAAAGACAGAGAGAGACAGAGATAGAGAGAGAGAGACAGAGAGAGACACAGAGAGAGACAGAAAGAGACAGAGAGAGACAAAGAAAGACACAGAGAGAGACATAGTGAGACAGAGAGATACATTGAGAGAGACAGAGAGAGACAGAGAGAGACAGAGACACAGAGAGAGACAGAGAGAGACACAGAGAGAGACAGAGAGATACAGAGATAGAGACAGAAGGGACAGAGAGAGACAGAGAGAGACAGACAGAGTGACAGATGGAGACAGAGAGAGACAGAGACAGATAGAGTTAGACAGAGAGAGACAGAGAGAGACAGAGAGAGAGAGAGATAGAGAGAGAGACAGAGAGAGACAGAGAGGGACAGAGTGACAGAGAGAGACAGAGAGAGACAGAGATAGAGACAGAGAGATACAGAGTGAGGGACAGAGAGAGACAGAGAGAGACAGATAGAGACAGAGAGAGAGACAGATAGAGACAGAGAGAAACAGAGAGAGACAGAGTGACAGAGAGAGACAGAGAGAGACAGAGACAGAGAAAGAGAGAGAGACAGAGAGAGACAGAGAGAGTCAGATAGACAGAGAGAGACAGAGAGAGACAGTGAGAGACAGAGAGAGACAGAGTGACAGAGAGAGACAGAGAGAGACAGAGATAGAGACAGAGAGAGACAGAGAGAGGGAAAGAGAGAGACAGAGAGAGACAGAGAGAGACAGAGAGAGACAGATAGAGACAGATAGAGACAGAGAAACAGAGAGAGACAGAGATAGAGAAAGAGAGAGACAAAGAGAGACATAGAGAGAGATACAGAGAGAGAGACAGAGAGTGACAGATAGACAGAGAGAGACAGAGAGAGACAGAGTGACAGAGAGAGACAGAGAGAGACAGAGATAGAGACAGAGAGAGACAGAGAGAGGGAAAGAGAGAGACAGAGAGAGAGAAGGAGAGAGACAGAGAGAGAGACAGAGAGAGACAGAAAGAGTCAGAAGGACAGAGAGAGACAGAGATAGAGACAGAGAGAGATAGAGAGAGGGAAAGAGAGAGACAGAGAGAAAGAGAGAGACAGAGAGAGACAGAGAGAAAGAGAGACAGAGAGAGTCAGAGAGAGACAGAGACAGAGTGAGAAAGACAGAGAGAGACAGAGATAGAGAGAGAGACAGAGAGAGACACACAGAGAGACAGAGAGAGACAGAGAGAGACAAAGAAAGACACAGAGAGAGACATAGAGAGACAGAGAGATACATTGAGAGAGACAGAGAGAGACAGAGAGAGACAGAGAGAGAGAGATAGAGAGAGACACAGAGAGAATCAGAGAGAGACAGAGAGACAGAGAGAGACAAAGAAAGACACAGAGAGAGAGAGAGACAGAGACAGAGAGAGAGACAGAGAGAGACAGAGAGAGACAGATAGACAGAGAGAGACAGAGAGAGACAGAGAGAGACAGAGAGAGACAGAGTGACAGAGAGAGACAGAGAGAGAAAGAGATAGAGACAGAGAGAGGGAAAGAAAGAGACACACAGAGAGATAGAGACAGAGAGAAACAGAGAGAGACAGAGATAGAGAAAGAGAGAGACAGAGATAGACATAGAGAGAGTGACAGAGAGAGACAAAGAGAGACAGAGAGAGACAAAGAAAGACACAGAGAGAGACAGAGAGATACAGAGAGAAAGAGAGAGACAGAGAGAGACATAAAGAGAGAGACAGAGAAAGACAGGGAGAGACAGAGAGATACAAAGAAAGACACAGAGAGAGACAGAGAGGGACAGAGAGAGACAGAGAGAGACAGAGTGACAGAGAGAGACAGAGAGAGACAGAGATAGAGACAGAGAGAGACAGAGAGAGGGAAAGAGAGAGACAGAGAGAGAGAGAGAGAGAGAGACAGAGAGAGACAGAGAGAGAGACAGATAGAGACAGAGAGAAATAGAGAGAGACAGAGATAGAGAAAGAGAGAGACAGAGAGAGACATAGAGAGAGAGAGACAGAGAGAGACTTTCCACTTTTTCAGGTTTTCTTGCCATATTCCGGTTCCTTCAGTGTGAGTTTTTAATTTTCTAATTCTTTCAGGGTTTTTTGCCATATTCTGGGTCCTACAGCGTGTATTTTTAATTTTCCAAGTTTTTCAGGGTTACTCAGCATATTTTGGGTCCTACAGTGTGATTTTTTTCATTTTCCACCTTTTTCAGGTTTTCTTGCCAATTTCGGGGTACTTCAGTGTGAGTTTTTAATATTCCACTTTTTACAGGGTTAATCGCCATATTCTGAGTCCTACAGTGTGATTTTTAAATTTTCCACGATTCTCAGGGTTTCTCGCCATATTCAGGTCCTACAGTTTGAATTTTTAATTTTAAACGTTTTTAAGTTTTTTTCGTCATGTTCTGGGTCCTACAGTTTGATATTCTCATTATCCAACTTTTTCAGATTTTCTCAGCATATTCTGGGTCCTACATTGTGAATTTTTAATTTTCCACGTTTTTCAAGGTTTCTTGCCATATTCTGGTCCTATAGTGTGATTTTCTCATTTTCCTCCTTTTTCAGTGTTTCTCGCCATATTCTGGGTCCTACAGTGTGAATATTTAATTTTCCATGTTTTTCATGTTTTCTCGCCATATTCTGGGTCCTTCAGTTTTTGTTTTTAATTTTCCTCGTTTTTCAGGTTTTCTCACCATATTCCCGGACCTTCAGTGTGAATTTTTAATTTTCCATGTTTTTCAGGTTTTTTCGTCATATTCTGGGTCCTAGAGTGTGATTTTCTCATTTCCACGTTTTTTAGGATTTCTCCCCATATTCGGGGTCCTTCAGTGTGAGTTTTTGATTTCCTACTTTTTCAGGGTTTCTCAATATATTCTGGTTCCTACAGCGTGTATTTTATTTTTCCAAGTTTTTCAAGGGTTTCTAGGCATATTCTGGGTCCTACAGTGTGAACATTTAATTTTCCATGATTATCAGGGTTTCTCAGCATATTCTGGGTCCTGCAGTGTGATTTTCTCATTTTTCACCTTTTTCAAGTTTTTTCGCTATTCTGGGTTCTACATGTGATTTTCTCATTTTCCACCTTTTTCAGGTTTTCTCGCTATATTCCGGGTCCTTCAGTGTGAATTTTTAATTTTCCACGTTTTTCAGGGTTTCTCGGCATATTCTGTTTCCTGCAGTGTGATTTTCTCATTTTCCAAGTTTTTCAGGTTTTTTCGTAATCCTGGGTCTTACAGTGTGATTTTCTCGTTTTTCACCTTTTGCAGGGTTTCTTGCCATATTCTGGGTCCAACAGAGTGTATTTTTAATTTTCCACGTTTTTCCGGTTTCTCACCATATTCTGGGTCCAACAGCGCGTATTTTTAATTTTCCACGTTTTTCAGGGTTTCTCGGCATATTCTGGGTCCTAAAGTGTGATTTTCTCATTTTCGAAGTTTTTCAAGTTTTTTCGCAATTCTGGGTCCTACAGTCATTTATTCTCATTTTCCACCTTTTTCAGGTTTTCTGGCCATATTCGGGGTCTTTCAGTGTGAATTTTTAGTTTTTTACTTTTTTCAGGTTTTCTTGCCATATTCTGGGTCATTCAGTGTGAGTTTTTAATTTTCCACGTTTTTCAGGTTTTTTCGTCATATTCTGGGTACTACAGAGTGATTTTTCTCATTTTCTCGTTTTTCAGGTTTTCTTGCCATATTCCAGGTCCTTCAGGGTGAATTTTTAATTTTCCACGTTTTTCAGTATTTCTCGCCATATTCTGGGTAATACAGTGTGAATTTTTAATTTTCCACTTTTTTCATGTTTTCTCGCCATATTCTGTGTCCGACAGTGTGAATTTTTAATTTTCATGTTTTTCAGGGTTACTCAGCATATTCTAGGTCCTGCAGTGTGATTTTCTCATTTTCCACGTTTTATAAATTTTTTCGTAATTCTGGGTCCTACAGTGTGATTTTCTCATTTTCCAACTTTTTACAGCCTTTCTAGCCATATTTGGGGTCCTTCAGTGTGAGATTTTAATTTTATAATTTTTCAGGGTTTCTCGACATATTCTGTGTCCTACAGCGTGTATTTTTTATTTTCCACGTTTCTCAGTTTTTTAAATCATATTCTGAGTCCTAAAGTGTGATCTTCTCATTTCCACGTTTTTCAGGTCTTTCAGTGTGAATTTTTAATTTAACACGTTTTTCAGTATTTCTCGACATATTCTGGGAAATACAGTGTGAATTTTTAATTTCACACTTTTTTATTGGTTTCTCGCCATATTGTGTCCAACAATGTGAATTTTTAATTTTCACTTTTTTCCGTGTTTCTTGGCATATTCTGGGTCCTACAGTGTGAGTTTTTAATTTTCCTCGTTTTTTCAGGTTTTCTCGCCATATTCAGATTTCTTCAGTGTGAATTTTTAATTTTCCACGTTTTTCAGGTTTTTTCATCATATTCTGGGTCCTACAGTGTGATTTTCTCATTTCCAAGTTTTTCAGGATTTCTTGCCATATTCCAGGTCCTGCAGTGTGAATTTTTAATTTTCCATGTTTTTCAGTATTTCTCCCCATATTTTGGGTAATACATTGTGAATTTTAATTTTCCTCTTTTTTTCATGTTTTCTCGAAATATTCTGTGTCCGACAGTGTGAATTTTTAATTTTCACGTTTTTCAGGTTTTCTCAGCATATTCTGGGTCCTTCAGTTTGAGTTTTTAATTTTCCTCGTTTTTCAGGTTTTCTCGCCAAATTCCGGGTCCTTCAGTGTGAATTTTTAATTTTCCACGATTTTCAGGGATTCTCAGCATATTCTGGGTCCTGCAGTGTGATTTTCTCGTTTTCCACCTTTTTCAGGTTTTCTAGCCATATTCCGGGTCCATCAGTGTGAGTTTATAGTTATCTACTTTTTTCAGGGTTGATTGCCATATTCTGGGTAATACAGTGAGAATTTTCATTGTCCAATTTTTTCATGGTTTCTCGCCATAATCTGGTTCCCCCAGCGTATATTTTTAATTTTCCATGTTTTCAGGGTTTCTCGGCATATTCTGGGTCCTACAGTGTGATTTTCCCATTTTAGACGTTTTTCAATTTTTTTTTTCCAAATCTGGGTTCTATAGTGTGATTATTCTCATTTTCCATCTATTTCATGATTTCTCGCTATATTCTGGGTCCTACAGTGTGAGTTTTGAATTTTCCTTGTTTTTTTGGTTTTCTCGCCATATTAGGGGTCCTTCAGTGTGAATTTTTAATTTTCCACGTTTTCTAAGTTTCTCGCCATATACAGTGTGAATTTTTAATTTTCCAATTTTTTCATGATTCTTGCCATATTCTGTGTCCAACAGTGTCAATTTTTAATTTTCACGTTTTTCAGCATTTCTCGGCATATTCTGGGTCCTGCAGTGTGATTTTCTCATTTTCCACTTTTTCAGGTTTTCTTGCCATATTCCGGTTCCTTCAGTGTGAGTTTTTAATTTTCTAATTCTTTCAGGGTTTTTTGCCATATTCTGGGTCCTACAGCGTGTATTTTTAATTTTCCAAGTTTTTCAGGGTTACTCAGCATATTTTGGGTCCTACAGTGTGATTTTTTTCATTTTCCACCTTTTTCAGGTTTTCTTGCCAATTTCGGGGTACTTCAGTGTGAGTTTTTAATATTCCACTTTTTACAGGGTTAATCGCCATATTCTGCGTCCTACAGTGTGATTTTTAAATTTTCCACGATTCTCAGGGTTTCTCGCCATATTCAGGTCCTACAGTTTGATTTTTTAATTTTAAACGTTTGTAAGTTTTTTTCGTCATGTTCTGGGTCCTACAGTTTGATATTCTCATTATCCAACTTTTTCAAATTTTCTCAGCATATTCTGGGTCCTACATTGTGAATTTTTAATTTTCCACGTTTTTCAAGGTTTCTTGCCATATTCTGGTCCTATAGTGTGATTTTCTCATTTTCCTCCTTTTTCAGTGTTTCTCGCCATATTCTGGGTCCTACAGTGTGAATATTTAATTTTCCATGTTTTTCATGTTTTCTCGCCATATTCTGGGTCCTTCAGTTTTTGTTTTTAATTTTCTTCGTTTTTCAGGTTTTCTCACCATATTCCCGGACCTTCAGTGTGAATTTTTAATTTTCCATGTTTTTCAGGTTTTTTCGTCATATTCTGGGTCCTAGAGTGTGATTTTCTCATTTCCACGTTTTTTAGGATTTCTCCCCATATTCGGGGTCCTTCAGTGTGAGTTTTTGATTTCCTACTTTTTCAGGGTTTCTCAATATATTCTGGTTCCTACAGCGTGTATTTTATTTTTCCAAGTTTTTCAAGGGTTTCTAGGCATATTCTGGGTCCTACAGTGTGAACATTTAATTTTCCATGATTATCAGGGTTTCTCAGCATATTCTGGGTCCTGCAGTGTGATTTTCTCATTTTTCACCTTTTTCAAGTTTTTTCGCTATTCTGGGTTCTACATGTGATTTTCTCATTTTCCACCTTTTTCAGGTTTTCTCGCTATATTCCGGGTCCTTCAGTGTGAATTTTTAATTTTCCACGTTTTTCAGGGTTTCTCGGCATATTCTGTTTCCTGCAGTGTGATTTTCTCATTTTCCAAGTTTTTCAGGTTTTTTCGTAATTCTGGGTCTTACAGTGTGATTTTCTCGTTTTTCACCTTTTGCAGGGTTTCTTGCCATATTCTGGGTCCAACAGAGTGTATTTTTAATTTTCCACGTTTTTCCGGTTTCTCACCATATTCTGGGTCCAACAGCGCGTATTTTTAATTTTCCACGTTTTTCAGGGTTTCTCGGCATATTCTGGGTCCTAAAGTGTGATTTTCTCATTTTCGAAGTTTTTCAAGTTTTTTTCGCAATTCTGGGTCCTACAGTCATTTATTCTCATTTTCCACCTTTTTCAGGTTTTCTCGCCATATTCGGGGTCTTTCAGTGTGAATTTTTAGTTTTTTACTTTTTTCAGGTTTTCTTGCCATATTCTGGGTCATTCAGTGTGAGTTTTTAATTTTCCACGTTTTTCAGGTTTTTTCGTCATATTCTGGGTACTACAGTGTGATTTTTCTCATTTTCTCGTTTTTCAGGTTTTCTTGCCATATTCCAGGTCCTTCAGGGTGAATTTTTAATTTTCCATGTTTTTCAGTATTTCTCGCCATATTCTGGGTAATACAGTGTGAATTTTTAATTTTCCACTTTTTTCATGTTTTCTCGCCATATTCTGTGTCCGACAGTGTGAATTTTTAATTTTCATGTTTTTCAGGGTTACTCAGCATATTCTAGGTCCTGCAGTGTGATTTTCTCATTTTCCACGTTTTATAAATTTTTTCGTAATTCTGGGTCCTACAGTGTGATTTTCTCATTTTCGACGTTTTTCAATTTTTTTCGCAATTCTGGGTCCTATAGTGTGATTTTCTCATTTTCCACCTTTTTCAGGTTTTCTCGACATATTCAGGGTCCTTCAGTGTGAGATTTAATTTTTTTACTTTTTTCAGTGTTTCTCGCCATATTCTGCATCCTACAGTGTGAATTTTAAATTTTTCACGTTTTTCAGGTTTTCTTGCCATGTTCTGTGTCCTACAGTATGAATTTTTAATTTTAAACCTTTTTAAGTTTTTTTCGTCATATTCTGGGTCCTTCAGTGTGATTTTCTCATTTTCCAACTTTTTCAGGTCTTCTCGGCATATTCTGAGTCCTACAGTGTGAATTTTCGATTTTCCACGTTTTTCAAGTTTTCTTGCCATATTCTGTTCCTAGAGTGTGAATTTTTAATTTTCCACTTTTTTCAGTGTTTCTCTCCCTATCCTGGGTTCTACTTTGTGAATATTTAATTTTCCATGTTTTTCAGGTTTTCTTGCCATATTCTGGGTCCTTCAGTGTGAGTTTTTAATTTTCCTCGTTTTTCAGGTTTTCTCGCCATATTCAAGGTCATACAGTGTGATTTTCTCATTTCCACGTTTTTCTTATTTTCTTGCCATATTCCAGGTTCTTCAGTGTGAATTTTTAATTTTCCACGTTTTTCAAGGTTTCTTGCCATATTCTGGTCCTTTAGAGTGAATTTTTAATTTTCAAGATTTTACAGAGTTTCTCAAAATATTCTGTGTCCTCCAGTGTGAATATTTAATTTTCTAGGTTTTACAGGTTTTCTCGCCATATTCTGGGTCCTTCAGTGTGAGATTTTAATTTTCCTCGTTTTTCAGTTTTGCTCGCTATATCCGGGTCCTTGAGTGTGAATTTTTATTTTTCCACATTTTTCAGGTTTCTTCGTCATAATCTGGTTCTACAGTGTGATTTTTTCATTTCCATGTTTTTCAGGTTTTCTCGCCATATTTGGGGTCCTTCAGTGTGAGTTTTTTAATTTTTAGTTTTTAAGGTTTTCTTGCCATATTCTGGGTACTACAGTGTGAATTTTAAATTTTCCACGTTTTTAAGTTATTTCGTCATATTCTGATTATTACAGTGTGATTTTCTCGTTTTTTTCCTTTTTCAGTGTTTCTCGCCATATTCAGGGTCCTATAGTGTGAATATTTAATTTTCAATGTTTTTCAGGTTTTCTCAGCATATTCTGGCTCCTGCAGTGTTATTTTCTCGTTTTCAACCTTTTTCAGGTTTTCTCACAATTCTGGGTCCTACATGTGATTTTCTCATTTTCCACCTTTTTCAGGTTATCTCGCCATAATCTAGGTCCTACAGTGTGAGTTTTTAATTTTCCTCGTTTTTTCAGGTTTTCTCGCCATATTCTGATTCCTTCAGTGTGAATTTTTAATTTTCCACGTTTTTCAGGTTTTTTCATCATATTCTGGGTCCTACAGTGTGATATTCTCGTTTCCAAGTTTTTCAGGATTTCTTGCCATATTCCAGGTCCTGCAGTGTGAATTTTTAATTTTCCACGTTTTTCAGTATTTCTCCCCATATTTTGGGTAATACAGTGTGAATTTTTAATTTTCTTCGTTTTTCAGGTTTTCTCGCCAAATTCCGGGTCCTTCAGTGTGAATTTTTAAATTTCCACGATTTTCAGGGATTCTCAGCATATTCTGGGTCCTGCAGTGTGATTTTCTCATTTTCCACCTTTTTCATGTTTTCTAGCCATATCCTCATCCATCAGTGTGAGTTTATAGTTATCTACTTTTTTCAGGGTTGCTGGCCGTATTCTGGGTAATACAGTGTGAATTTTTATTGTCCAATTTTTTTCAAGGTTTCTCGCCATAATGTGGGTCTGACAGTGTGAATTTTTAATTTTCACGTTTTTCACGGTTTCTTGGCATATTTTGGGTCCTGAAGAGTGATTTTCTCATTTTCCACGTTTTTAAAGTTTTTTCGTAATTCTGGGTCCTACAGTGTGATTTTCTCATTTTCCACCTTTTTCAGGTTTTCTCGCCATATTTGGGGTCCTTCGGTGTGAGTTTGTAATTTTCTACTTTTTTCAGGGTTTCTCGCCATATTCTGGGTCCTACAGCATGTATTTTTAATTTTCCACGTTTTTCAGGGTTACTCGGCATATTCTGGGTCCTACAGTGTGATTTTCTCATTTTTGATATTTTTCAAGTTTTTTGTTTTGCAATTCTGGTCCTACAGTGTGATTTTCTCATTTTCCACCTTTTTCAGGTTTTCTCGCCATATTCCGGGTCCTTCAGTGTGAGTTTTTAATTTTCTAATTCTTTCAGGGTTTCTTGCCATATTCTGGGTCCTACAGCGTGTATTTTTAATTTTCCACGTTTTTCAGGGTTACTCGGCCTATTCTGGGTCCTACAGTGTGATTTTCTCATTTTTGACATTTTTCAAGTTTTTTGTTTCACAATTCTGGATCCTACAGTGTGATTTTCTCATTTTCCACCTTTTTCAGGTTTTCTTGCCATTTTCGGGGTACTTCAGTGTGAGTTTTTAATATTCTACTTTTTACAGGGTTAATCGCCATATTCTGTGTCCTACAGTGTGATTTTTAAATTTTCCACGTTTCTCTGGTTTCTCGCCATATTCTGGTCCTACAGTGTGAATTTTTAATTTTAAACGTTTTTAAGTTTTTTTTCGTCATGTTCTGTGTCCTACACTGTGAAATGCTCATTATCCAACTTTTTCAGGTTTTCTCAGCATATTCTGGGTCCTTCAGTGTGAATATTTAATTTTCCATGTTTTTCATGTTTTCTCTCCATATTCCGGGTCCTTCAGTTTGTGTTTTTAATTTTCCTCGTTTTTCAGGTTTTCTTGCCATATTCCCGGTCCTTCAGTGTGAATTTTTAATTTTCCTCGTTTTTCAGATTTTTTCGTCATATTCTTGGTCCTAGAGTGTGATTTTCTCATTTCCACCGTTTTTTCAGGATTTCTCCCCGTATTCCGTTGGGTCCTTCAGTGTGAGTTTTTGATTCTCTACTTTTTCAGGGTTTCTCAATATATTCTGGTTCCTACAGCGTGTATTTTATTTTTCCACGTTTTTCAAGGGTTTCTCCGCATATTCTGGGTCCTACAGTGTGATTTTTTTTTTTTTTATTTTCGACAGTTTTCAAGTTTTTTCGCAATTCTGGGTCCTACAGTGTGATTTTCTCATTTTCCACCTTTTTTCAGGTTTTCTCACCATATTCGGGGTCCTTCAGTGTGAGTTTCTAATTTCCTAGTTTTTCAAGTTTTTTCGTAATTCTAGGTCCTACAGTGTGGTTTTCTCATTTTCCACCTTTTTCAGGTTTTTTTCGCCATATTTGGGGTCCT
>NW_028227278.1:4537546-4550046 GCF_978045245.1 Mus caroli
CGAGAAATACTGAAAAACGTGGAAAATTTAAAATTCACACTGAAGGTCCTGGAATATGTCAAGAAAAGCTGAAAAACGTGGAAATGAGAAAAATCACACTGTGGGACCCATAATATGACGGAAAAACATGAAAAACGAGGAAAATTAAAAATTAACACTAAAGTGCCTGGCTTATGGCGAGAAAACCTAAAAAACGAGGAAAACTCAAAACTCACGCTGTAGGACACAGAATATGTCGAGAAACCCTGAAAAATTAGAAAATTAAAAACTCACACTGAAGAAACCCAAATATGGCGAGAGAACATGAAAAATGTAGAAAATTAAAAATTCACACTAAAGGACCCAGAACATCGCAATAAAACCTGAAAAACGAGGAAAAATCAAAACTCACTATGTAGGACCCAGAATATGGCAAGAAAACCTGAAAAAGGAGGAAAACTCAAAACTCACACTGTAGAACCCAGAATATGGCCAGAAAACCTGAAAAAGGTGGAAAATGAGAATAATCACACTCTAGGACAGAGAATATGCGGAGAAACCCTGAAAACGTGGAAAATTAAAAATACACGCTGTAGAACCCAGAATATGGCGAGAAAACCTGAGAAAAGTAGAAAATTACATACTCACACTGAAGGACTCCAAATTTGGTAGAAAACCTGATAAAGGTGGAAAATGAGAAAATCACACTGTAGCACCCAGAATTAAAAAAAAAAAAACGTGAAAAACGTGGAAAATGAGAAAATCACACTGCAGAACACAGATAATGCTGAGAAACCCTGAAAAACGTGGAAATGAGAAAATCACACTGTAGGACCCAGAATTGGAAAAAAACTTGAAAAACTTGTAAAATGAGAAAATCACACTGTAGGTCCCAGAATATGGCGAGAAACCCCGAAAAACATGCAAAATTAAATATAAACGCTGTAGGACCCAGAATAAGGCAAGAAACCCTGTAAAAAGTAGATAATTAAAAACTCACACTGAAAGACCTGGAATATGGCGACAAAACCAGAAAAACATGGAAAATTAATAACTCACACTCAAGGATTTGGAATATAGGGAGAAAACCTTAAAAATGTGGAAAATTATCAACTCACTCAGAAAGACCTGGAATATGGCCAGAAAACCTGAAAAACGTGGAAGGACATAGAATATGGCGAGAAATCTTGAAAAAGGTAGAAAATTAAAAATTCACACTGTAGGACCCAAAATATGTTGAGAAACCCTGAAAAACGTGGAAAATTAAAAAATCACACTGAAGGACTTGGAATATGATGAAAAACCCTGAAAAAAGTGGAAAATTAAAAATTCCCACTTAAGGACATAGAATATGGCAAGAAACCCTGAAAAAGGTGGAAAAACAGAAATTCCCACTGTAGGACACAAAATTGCGAAAATAACTTGAAAAGGGGGGAAAAATGAGAAAAACATACTGTAAGACCCAGAATATGCGAGAAAACCCTGAAAAACGTGAAAAGTAAAAATTCACAAGGTCAGACCTAGAACATGAAGAGAAACCATGAAAAAAGTGGAAAATTAAAAATTCACACTGTGCTACCCAGAATATGGGGAGAAACACTGAAAAATGTGGAAAATTAAAAATTTACACTGAAGGACCTGGAATATGGCACAAAAACCTGAAAAACTTGGAAATGAGAAAATCACACTGTAGGACCCAGAATATGATGAAAACTCCTGAAAAACATGGAAAATTAAAAATTCACACTGAAGGACCCAGAATATGGCTACAAAACCAGAAAAAATAAAAACTCACACTGAAGGACCCAGAATATGGCGAGATAACCTGAAAAAAGTAGAAAATTAAAAATTCACACTGAAAGACCCCGAATATGGCGAGAAAACCTGAAAGGTGGAAAATGAGAATAATCACACTGTAGGACCCAGAATTGCGAAAAAACATGAAAAATATCGAAAATGAGAAAATCACACTGTAGGACCCAGAATGTGCCAAGAAACCATGAAAAACGTGGAAAATTAAAAACACACACTATAGGACCCAGAATATGGCCAGAAACCCTGAAAAAGTACAAAATTAAAAACTCACACTGAAGGACCCCAAATATTGCGATTAAACCTGAAAAAAGTGGAAAATGAGAAAATCATACTGTATTACCCAGAATATGGCAAGAAATACTGAAAAACCTGGAAAATTAAAAATTCACACTGAAGGACGTGGAATATGGCTAGAAAACCTGAAAAACATGGAAATGAGAAAATCACACTGTAAGACCCAGAATATAACGAAAAAAACCTGAAAAACGTGGAAAATAAAAAATTCACACTGAAGGACCCGGAATATGTAGAGAAACCCTGAAAAACGTGAAAATTAAAAATTCACACTGAAGGACCCAGAATATGTCGAGAAAACCTGAAAAACGAGGAAAATTAAAACCTCACACTGAAGGATCCCGAATATGGCGAGAAAACCTGAAAAAAGGTGGAAAATGAGAAAATCACACTGTAGGACCCAGAATTGCGAAAAAACTTGAAAACCGTCGAAAATAAAAAAAAAAAATCACACTGTAGGACCCAGAATATGCGGAGAAACCCTTGAAAAACGTGGAAAAATAAAATACACGCTGTAGGAACCAGAATATATTGAGAAACCCTGAAAAAGTAGAGAATCAAAAACTCACACTGAAGGACCCCAAATACGGGGAGAAATCCTGAAAAACGTGGAAATGAGAAAATCACACTCTAGGACCAAGAATATGACGAAAAAATCTGAAAAACGAGGAAAATTAAAAATTCACACTGAAGGACCGGGAATATGGCAAGAAAACCTGAAAAACGAGGAAAATTAAAAACACAAACTGAAGGACCCGGAATATGGAGAGAAAACATGAAAAACATGGAAAATTAAATATTCACACTGAAGGACCCAGAATATGCTGAGAAAACCTGAAAAAGTTGGATAATGAGCATTTCACAGTGTAGGACACAGAACATGACGAAAAAAAACTTAAAAACGTTTAAAATTAAAAATTCACACTGTAGGACCAGAATATGGCGAGAAACCCAGAGAAACGTGGAAAATTTAAAAATCACACTGTAGGACACAGAATATGGCGATTAACCCTGTAAAAAGTAGAATATTAAAAACTCACACTGAAGTACCCCGAAAATGGCAAGAAAACCTGAAAAAGGTGGAAAATGAGAAAATCACACTGTAGGATCCAGAATTGTGAAACAAAAAACTTGAAAAATGTCAAAAATGAGAAAATCACACTGTAGGACCCAGAATAGGCCGAGTAACCCTGAAAAACGTGGAAAATTAAAAATACACGCTGTAGGACCCAGAATATGGCAAGAAACCCTGAAAGAATTAGAAAATTAAAAACTCACACTGAAGGACCCGGAATATGGCGAGAAAACCTGAAAAAGGTGGAAAATGAGAAAATCACACTGTAGGACCAGAATTGCAAAACAAAAAACTTGAAAAATATCAAAAATGAGAAAATCACACTGTAGGACCCAGAATATGCCGAGTAACCCTGAAAAACGTGGAAAATTAAAAATACATGCTGTAGGACCCAGAATATGGCGAGAAACCCTGAAAAAAGTAGAAAATTACAAACTCACACCGAAGGACCCCAAATATGGCGAGAAAACCTGAAAAAGGTGGAAAATGAGAAAATCACACTGTAGGACCCAGAATTACGAAAAAACTTTAAAAACGTGGAAAATGAGAAAATCACTCTTCAGGACCCAAAATATGCCAAGAAACCGTGAAAAACGTGAAAATTAAAAATTCACACTGTCAGACCCACATTATGGCGAGAAACCTTGAAAAAAATTGGACAATAAAAATTCACACTGTATTACCCAGAATACGGCCAGCAACCCTGAAAAAAGTAGATAACTATAAACTCACACTGATGGATGAGGATATGGCTAGAAAACATGAAAAAGGTGGAAAATGAGAAAATCACACTGCAGGACCCAGAATATGCTGAGAATCCCTGAAAATCGTGGAAAATTAAAAATTCACACTGAAGGACCCGGAATTTGGCGAGAAAACCTGAAAAACGAGGAAAATTAAAAATTCACACTGTATTACCCAAAATATGGGGAGAAATACTGAAAAACGTGGAAAATTAAAAATTCACACTGCAGGACCTGGAATATGGCAAGAAATCCTGAAAAACTTGGAAACGAGAATATCACACTGTAGGACCCAGAATATGATGAAAAAACCTGAAAAACGTGGAAAATTAAAAATTCACACTGAAGGAATCAGAATATGGCGAGAAAACCTGAAAAAACGAGGAAAATTAAAAACTCACACTGTAGGACCTAGATTATGGCGAGATAACCTGAAAAAGGTGGAAAATGAGAAAATCACATGTAGGACCCAGAATTGTGAGAAAACCTGAAAAAGGTTGAAAACGAGAAAATAACACTGCAGGAGCCAGAATATGCTGAGAAAACCTGAAAAACATTGAAAATTAAATATTCACACTATAGGACCCTGAATATGGCGAGAAACACTGAAAAAGGAAAAAAACGAGAAAATCACACTGTAATAATCAGAATATGACGAAATAACTTAAAAACGTGGAAAATTTAAAATTCACACTGTAGTACCCAGAATATGGCAAGAAAACCTTAAAAACTAAAAATTAAAAAACTCACACTGAAGGACCCCAAATATGGCGAGAAAACCTGAAAAACATGGAAATGAAAAAATCACACTGTAGAACCAGATTATGACGAAGAAACCTGAAAAATGTGGAAAAATAAAAATTCACACTCAAGGACCCGGATATAGCGAGCAAAACTGAAAAACGAGGAAAATTAAAATCTCACACTGAAGGACCCAGAATATGGCGAGAAAACCTGTAAAACCTAGAAAATTAAATATTCAACTGGAGGACACAGAATATTTTGAGAAACTCTGTAAAATCTTGAAAATTAAAAATTCACTCTAAAGGACCAGAATATGGCAAGAAACCTTGAAAAACGTGGAAAATTAAAAATTCACACTGAAGAACCTGGAATATGGCAAGAAAATAAGAAAAACGTGGAAATGAGAAAATCACACTGTATGACCTTGAATATGGCGAGAAAACCTGAAAAACGAGGAAAATTAAAAACTCACACTGAAGGACCCAGAATATGGCGAGAAAACCTGAAAAACATGGAAAATTAAATATTCACAAAGTAGAACCCAGGATAGGGAGAGAAACACTGAAAAAAGTGGAAAATTAAAAATTCACACTCTAGGAACAGAATATGGCAAGAAAACTTGAAAAACGTGGAAAATCGAAAAATTCACACTGTAGGACTCAGAATATGCCGAGAAGACCTGAAAAAGTTGGAAAATGAGAAAATCACACTGAAGGACCCAGAATATGACGAAAAAAACTTAAAAAGGTTTAAAATTAAAAATTCATACTGTAGGACACAGAACATGGCAAGAAAACCTGAAAAACGTGAAAAATTTAAAATTCACACTGTAGGATGCAGAATATGGCGAGAAACACTGAAAAAAGTAAAAAATTTAAATCTCACACTGAAGGACCCTGAATATGTCGAGAAAACCTGAAAAAGGTGGAAAATGAGAAAATCACACTATAGGACCCAGAATTGCGAAAAAAATTGAAAAACGTCGAAAATGAGAAAATCACACTGTAGGACCCAGAATTACGAAAAAATTTATAAAACGTGGAAAATGAGAAAATCACACTGCAGGACCTAGAATATGCTGAGTAACCCTGAAAAACATGAAAATTAAAAATTCACACTGTCGGACACAGAATATGGCGAGAAACCATAAAAAAGTGGAAAATTAAAAATTCACACTGTATTACCCAGAATATGGCGAGAAATACTGAAAAACATGGAAAATTAAAAATTCACCCTGAAGGACCTGGAATATGGCAAGAAAACCTGAAAAACGAGAAAATGAGAAAAATCACACTGTAGTACCCAGAATATGACGAAAAAACCTGAAAAACGTGGAAAATTAAAAACTCACACTGAATGACCCAGAATATGGCAAGAAAACCTGAAAAAAGTAAAAAACTAAAAATTCACACTGAAAGACCCCGAATATGGCGAGAAAACCTGAAAAAGGTGGAAAATGAGAATAAATGACTGTAGGACCCAGAATTGCGAAAAAAACTTGAAAAACTTCGAAAATGAGAAAATCACACTTTAGGACCCAGAATATGCCGAGAAACCCTGAAAAACGTGGAAAATTAAAAATACGCGCTGTTGGACCCAGAATATGGTGAGAAACCGGAAAAACGTGGAAAATTAAAAATACACTCTGTTGGACCCAGAATATGGCAAGAAACCCTGCAAAAGGTGAAAAACGAGAAAATCACACTGTAAGACCCAGAATTACGAAAAAACCTGAAAAACTTGGAAAATGAGAAAATCACACTGCAGGAAACAGAATATGCCGAGAAACCCTGAAAAACGTGGAAAATTAAAAATTCACACTGAAGGACCCGGAATATAGCGAGAAAACCTAAAAAAGGTGGAAAATGAGAAAATCACATGTAGAACCCAGAATAGCGAAAAAACTTGAAAAAGGTGAAAAATGAGAAAATCACACTGCAGGACCCAGAATATGCTGAGAAACCCTGATAATCATGGAAAATTAAATGTTCACACTGTAGGACCCAGAATATGCCTAGAAACCCTTGAAAAACTTGGAAAAATAAAATACACGCTGTAGGAACCAGAATATATTGAGAAACCCTGAAAAAGTAGGAAATCAAAAACTCACACTGAAGGACCCCGAATATGGGGAGAAATCCTAAAAAACGTGGAAATGAGAAAATCACACTCTAGGACCCAGAATATGACGAAAAAACCTGAAAAACATGGAAAATTAAAAATTCACACTGAAGGTCCGGGAATATGGTGAGAAAACCTGAAAAACGAGGAAAATTAAAAACACAAACTGAAGGACCCAGAATATGGCGAGAAAACATGAAAAACATGGAAAATTAAAAATTCACAATGTAGGACCCAGAATATGCTGAGAAAATCTGAAAAAGTTGGATAATGAGAATATCAAACTGTAGGACCCAGAACATGACGAAAAAAATTTAAAAACGTTTAAAATTAAAAATTCAAACTGTAGGACCTGAATATGGCGAGAAACCCTGAGAATCGTGGAAAATTTAAAAATCACACTGTAGGACGCAGAATATGGCGATTAACCCTGTAAAAAGTGGAATATTAAAAACTCACACTGAAGTACCCCGAAATTGGCAAGAAAACCTGAAAAAGGTGGAAAATGAAAAAAATCACACTGTAGGACCCAAAATATGCTGAGTAACCCTGAAAAACTTGGAAAATTAAAAATACACGCTGTAGGACCCAGAATATGGCAAAAAACCCTGAAAGAATTAGAAAATTAAAAACTCACACTGAAGGAACCGGAATATGGCAAGAAAACCTGAAAAAGTGGAAAATGAGAAAATCACACTGCAGGACCCAGAATATGCCGAGAAATGCTGAAAAACGTGAAAATTAAAAATTGACACTGTTGGACACAGAATATGGCAAGAATCATGAAAAAAGTGGAAAATTAAAAATTCACACTGTATATGGCGAGAAACTTAGAAAACGTGGAAAATTAAAAATTCACACTGAAGGACCCCTAATATGGCGAGAAAACCAAAAAAACAAGGAAAATTCAAAACTCACACTGTAGGACCCAGAATATAGCGAGAAATCATGAAAAAGATGGAAAATGAGAATAATCACACTATAGAACCCAGATTTGGAAAAAAAAAATTGAAAAACGTCGAAAATGGGAAAATCACACTGTAGGACCCAGAATATGCCGAGAAACCCTGAAAACATGGAAAATTAAAAATATACGCTGGGGGAACCAGATTATGGCGAGAAACCATGAAAAAATTGGACAATGAAAATTCTCACTGTATTACCCAGAATATGGCAATCAACCCTGAAAAAAGTAGATAACTATAAACTCACACTGATGGACCCGGAATATGGCTAGAAAACCTGAAAAAGGTGGAAAACGAGAAAATCACACTGCAGGACCCAGAATATGCTGAGAATCCCTGAAAATCGTGGAAAATTAAAAATTCACACTGAAGGACCCGGAATTTGGCGAGAAAACCTGAAAAACGAGGAAAATTAAAAACTCAAACTGAAGGACCCAGAATATGCTGAGAAAACCTGAAAAACGTGAAAATTAAAAATTCACACTGTCGGACACAGAATATTTCGAGAAAACATGAAAAAAAGAGGAAAATTAAAATTCACAATGTATTACCCAAAATATGGGGAGAAATACTGAAAAACATGGAAAATTAAAAATTCACACTGCAGGACCTGGAATATGGCAAGAAATCCTGAAAAACTTGGAAATGAGAAAATCACACTGTAGGACCCAGAATATGATGAAAAAACCTGAAAAACGTGGAAAATTAAAAATTCACACTGAAGAAATCTGAATATGGCGAGAAAACCTGAAAAAACGAGGAAAATTAAAAACTCACACTGTAGGACCCAGAATATGCCAAGAAACACGGAAAAAAGTGAAAATTAAAAATTCACATTGTTGGACACAATATGGCGAGAAACCAATAAAAAAGTGTGAAATTAAAAATTCACACTGTATTTCCCAGAATATGTCGAGAAATACTGAAAAACGTGTTAAATTAAAAATTCACACTGAAAGACCTGAAAAACGTGGAAATGAGAAGATCACACTTTAGGACTCAGAATATGATTTAAAAAACTGAGAAACGTGGAATATAAAAAATACACGCTGTAGGACACAGAATATGTCGAGAAACCCTGAAAAATTATAAAATTAAAATCTCACACTGAAGGACCCCAAATATGGCTAGAAAGGCTGTAAAAAGTTGGAAAATGAGAAAATCACACTGTAGGACCCAGAATTACGAAAAAATTTATAAAACGTGGAAAATGAGAAAATCACACTGCAGGACCTAGAATATGCTGAGTAACCCTGAAAAACATGAAAATTAAAAATTCACACTGTCGGACACAGAATATGGCGAGAAAACATGAAAAAAGTGGAAAATTAAAAATTCACACTGTATTACCCAGAATATGGCGAGAAATACTGAAAAACGTGGAAAATTAAAAATTCACCCTGAAGGACCTGGAATATGGCAAGAAAACCTGAAAAACGAGAAAATGAGAAAAATCACTCTGTAGTACCCAGAATATGACGAAAAAACCTGAAAAACGTGGAAAATTAAAAACTCACACTGAATGACCCAGAATATGGCAAGAAAACCTGAAAAAAGTAAAAAACTAAAAATTCACACTGAAAGACCCCGAATATGGCGAGAAAACCTGAAAAAGGTGGAAAATGAGAATAAATGACTGTAGGACCCAGAATTGCGAAAAAACTTGAAAAACTTCGTAAATGAGAAAATCACACTTTAGGACCCAGAATATGCCGAGAAACCCTGAAAAACGTGGAAAATTAAAAATACGCGCTGTTGGACCCAGAATATGGTGAGAAACCGGAAAAACGTGGAAAATTAAAAATACACTCTGTTGGACCCAGAATATGGCAAGAAACCCTGCAAAAGGTGAAAAACGAGAAAATCACACTGTAAGACCCAGGATTACGAAAAAACCTGAAAAACTTGGAAAATGAGAAAATCACACTGCAGGAAACAGAATATGCCGAGAAACCCTGAAAAACGTGGAAAATTAAAAATTCACACTGAAGGACCCGGAATATAGCGAGAAAACCTGAAAAAGGTGGAAAATGAGAAAATCACATGTAGAACCCAGAATAGCGAAAAAACTTGAAAAAGGTGAAAAATGAGAAAATCACACTGCAGGACCCAGAATATGCTGAGAAACCCTGATAATCATGGAAAATTAAATGTTCACACTGTAGGACCCAGAATATGCCTAGAAACCCTTGAAAAACTTGGAAAAATAAAATACACGCTGTAGGAACCAGAATATATTGAGAAACCCTGAAAAAGTAGGAAATCAAAAACTCACACTGAAGGACCCCGAATATGGGGAGAAATCCTAAAAAACGTGGAAATGAGAAAATCACACTCTAGGACCCAGAATATGACGAAAAAACCTGAAAAACATGGAAAATTAAAAATTCACACTGAAGGTCCGGGAATATGGTGAGAAAACCTGAAAAACGAGGAAAATTAAAAACAAAAACTGAAGGACCCAGAATATGGCGAGAAAACATGAAAAACATGGAAAATTAAATATTCACACTGTAGGACCCAGAATATGGCGAGAAACACTGAAAAAGGAGGAAAATGAGAAAATCACACTATAGGACCAGAATATGGCAAGAAACCTTGAAAAACGTGGAAAATTAAAAATTCACAATGTAGGACCCAGAATATGCTGAGAAAATCTGAAAAAGTTGGATAATGAGAATATCAAACTGTAGGACCCAGAACATGACGAAAAAAACTTAAAAACGTTTAAAATTAAAAATTCAAACTGTAGGACCTGAATATGGCGAGAAACCCTGAGAATCGTGGAAAATTTAAAAATCACACTGTAGGACGCAGAATATGGCGATTAACCCTGTAAAAAGTGGAATATTAAAAACTCACACTGAAGTACCCCGAAATTGGCAAGAAAACCTGAAAAAGGTGGAAAATGAAAAAAATCACACTGTAGGACCCAAAATATGCTGAGTAACCCTGAAAAACTTGGAAAATTAAAAATACACGCTGTAGGACCCAGAATATGGCAAAAAACCCTGAAAGAATTAGAAAATTAAAAACTCACACTGAAGGAACCGGAATATGGCAAGAAAACCTGAAAAAGTGGAAAGTCTCTCTCTGTCTCTCTCTCTATGTCTCTCTATGTCTCTCTCTTTCTCTATCTCTGTCTCTCTCTATTTCTCTCTGTCTCTATCTGTCTCTATCTCTGTCTCTCTCTGTCTCTCTCTCTCTCTCTCTGTCTCTCTCTTTCCCTCTCTCTGTCTCTCTCTGTCTCTATCTCTGTCTCTCTCTGTCTCTCTCTGTCACTATGTCTCTCTCTGTCTCTCTCTGTCTCTCTCTGTCTCTCTCTGTGTCTTTCTTTGTATCTCTCTGTCTCTCCCTGTCTCTCTCTGTCTCTCTCTTTATGTCTCTCTCTGTCTCTCTCTTTCTCTCTCTCTGTATCTCTCTGTCTCTCTCTGTGTCTTTCTTTGTCTCTCTCTGTCTCTCTTTGTCTCTCTCTGTCACTCTCTCTATGTCTATCTCTGTCTCTCTCTTTCTCTATCTCTGTCTCTCTCTGTTTCTCTCTGTCTCTATCTCTCTGTGTGTCTCTTTCTTTCCCTCTCTCTGTCTCTATCTCTTTCTCTCTCTGTCTCTCTCTGTCACTCTGTCTCTCTCTGTCTCTCTCTGTCTCTCTCTGTCTCTCTCTGTCTCTCTCTGTCTCTCTCTGTCTCTCTCTCTGTCTCTGTCTCTCTCTGTGTCTTTCTTTGTCTCTCTCTGTCTCTCTGTCTCTCTCTGATTCTCTCTGTGTCTCTCTCTATCTCTCTCTCTCTGTCTCTCTCTGTCTCTCTCTGTCTCTCTCAATGTATCTCTCTGTCTCTCTATGTCTCTCTCTGTGTCTTTCTTTGTCTCTCTCTGTCTCTCTCTGTCTCTCTGTGTGTCTCTCTCTGTCTCTCTCTCTATCTCTGTCTCTCTCTGTCTTTCTCACTCTGTCTCTGTCTCTCTCTGACTCTCTCTGTCTCTCTTTCTCTCTGTCTCTCTCTGTCTCTCTCTTTCTCTCTGTCTCTCTCTTTCCCTCTGTCTGTCTCTCTCTGTCTCTATCTCTGTCTCTCTCTGTCCTTCTGACTCTTTCTGTCTCTCTCTGTCTCTCTCTCTGTCTCTCTCTGTCTCTATCTCTGTCTCTCTCTGTCTCTCTATGTCTCTCTATGTCTCTCTTAATGTATCTCTCTGTCTCTCTATGTCTCTCTCTGTGTCTTTCTTTGTCTCTCTCTGTCTCTCTCTGTCTCTCTCTCTGTCTCTCTGTCTCTATCTCTGACTCTCTCTGTCTCTCTCTGTCTCTCTCTGTCTGTCTTTGTCTCTCTGTGTGTCTCTCTGTGTGTCTCTCTGTGTCTCTCTCTGTGTCTCTCTGTGTCTCTCTGTCTCTCTCAATGTATCTCTCTGTCTCTCTATGTCTCTCTCTGTCTTTCTTTGTCTCTCTCTGTCTCTCTCTGTCTCTCTCTGTGTCTTTCTTTGTATCTCTCTGTCTCTCCCTGTCTCTCTCTGTCTCTCTCTTTATGTCTCTCTCTGTCTCTCTCTTTCTCTCTCTCTGTATCTCTCTGTCTCTCTCTGTGTCTTTCTTTGTCTCTCTCTGTCTCTCTTTGTCTCTCTCTGTCACTCTCTCTATGTCTATCTCTGTCTCTCTCTTTCTCTATCTCTATCTCTCTCTGTTTCTCTCTGTCTCTATCTCTCTGTGTGTCTCTTTCTTTCCCTCTCTCTGTCTCTATCTCTTTCTCTCTCTGTCTCTCTCTGTCACTCTGTCTCTCTCTGTCTCTC
>NW_028227278.1:4555046-4597546 GCF_978045245.1 Mus caroli
CCAACAGTCAGTGGTGGCTCGAGCTCTTAATGAGAGCACTCTGGAGGCAGAGGCAGTCAGTTTCTGAGTTCGAGGCCAGCCTGGTTAAAGACAGGGATAGGCAGGGCTAGGCAAGGCAGGGCTGGGCTAGGCTAGGCTAGGCAAGGGGCTGGGTTAGTCAAGGCAAGGGACTAGGCTAGGCTACTCAAGGGGCTAGGCAAGACAGACAGACAGAGAGAAAGACAGACAAGGATGGCAGGCCTGCCTGGTTTTTCTTTCTTTCTTATCCCTTTTAAAAAATGTTTGTTTATTTATTTATTTATTTATTTATTTATTTATTTATTTATTTATGTATTTATTAGATATACGTACAATGTAGCTGTCTTCAGACACTCCAGAAGAGGGTGTAAGATTCTGGAGAATCTATATCCCTCTTATGGTCTTCATATGATGTACATACACACAGCCTCACATTTACATCTAAAAATTTAAAGTTGTGTGGGTCCAATGAAAGGGATCAACAATTAACAGCATTGTCTCCTCTTATAGAGAACCTGGGATCAACTACCAGCAACTATATGGTGGCCCATCTCCAGTTCCAGGGGATCAGACAGACAGACAGACATACAGACAGATAGAGTTAAGGATGGCAGGCCTACCTTGTCTTTCCTTCTTTCTTATCCTTTTAAAAAAATGTTTATTAATTTAAGTATGTATTTATTAGATATAAGTACACTGTAGCTGTCTTCAAACACTCCCGAAGAGGGTGTCAGATTCTGGAGAATCTATATCACTCTTATGGTCTGCATATGATGTACATGAACACAGCCTCACATATACTTCTAAAAATTTAAAGATGGGTGGGGCCACTGAAAGGGCTCAACAATTAACAGCACTGACTCCTCTTCCAGAGAACCTGGGATCAACTACCAGCAATTATATGGTGGCCCATCTCCAGTGCCAGGGGATCAGACAGACAGACAGACAGACAAGGATGGCAGGCCTGCCTGGTCACTCTTTCTTTATTATCCTTTTTTAAAAATGTTTATTTGTTTATTTATGAATTTATTAGATATAAGTACACTGTAGCTGTCTTCAGACACTCCAGAAGAGGGTGTCAGATTCTGGAGAATATAAATCCCTCTTATGGTCTGCATATTCGGTACATAAACACAGCCTCGCATATACTTCTAAAAATTTAAAGATGGGTGGGGCCACTGAAAGGGCTCAACAATTAACAGCATTGTCTCCTCTTCCAGAGAATCTTGGATCAACTACCAGCAACTATATGGTGACCCATCTCCAGTTCCAGGGTATCAGACAGACAGACAGACAGACAGAGATTAGGATGGAGGCCTGCCTGGTCTTTCTTTCTTTCTTATACTTTTAAAAAATGTTTATTTATTTATTTATTTATTTATTTATTTATTTATTTATTTATTTATTTATGTATTTATTATATATAAGTACACTGTAGCTGTCTTCAGACACTCCTGGAGATGGTGTCAGATTCTGGAGAATCTAAATCCCTCTTTTGGTCTGCATATGATGTACATAAACACAGCCTCACATATACTTCTAAAAATTTAAAGATGTGTGGGGCCACTGAAAGGGCTCAACAATTAACAGCATTGTCTCCTCTACCAGAGAACCTGGGATCAACTACGAGCAACTATATGGTGGCCCATCTCCAGTTCCAGGGGATCAGGCAGACAAAGAGAAAGAAAGACAAGGGTGGCAGGCCTCCCTGGTTTTTCTTTCTTTCTTATCCTTTTTAAAAAATGTTTATTTATTTATTTATGTACTTATTAGATATAAGTACACCGTAGCTGTCTTCAGACACTCCAGAAGAGGGTGTCAGATTCTGGAGAATATAAATCCCTCTTATGGTCTGCATATGTTGGACATAAACACAGATTCACATACACTTCTAAAAATTTAAGATGGGTGGGCCCACTGAAAGGGATCAACAATTAACAGCATTGTCTCCTCTTATAGAGAACCTGGGATCAACTACCAGCAACTATATGGTGGCCCATCTCCAGTTCCAGGGGATCAGACAGACAGACAGACATACAGACAGATAGAGTTAAGGATGGCAGGCCTACCTTGTCTTTCCTTCTTTCTTATCCTTTTAAAAAAATGTTTATTAATTTAAGTATGTATTTATTAGATATAAGTACACTGTAGCTGTCTTCAAACACTCCCGAAGAGGGTGTCAGATTCTGGAGAATCTATATCCCTCTTATGGTCTGCATATGATGTACATGAACACAGCCTCACATATACTTCTAAAAATTTAAAGATGGGTGGGGCCACTGAAAGGGCTCAACAATTAACAGCACTGACTCCTCTTCCAGAGAACCTGGGATCAACTACCAGCAATTATATGGTGGCCCATCTCCAGTGCCAGGGGATCAGACAGACAGACAGACAGACAAGGATGGCAGGCCTGCCTGGTCTCTCTTTCTTTATTATCCTTTTTTAAAAATGTTTATTTGTTTATTTATGAATTTATTAGATATAAGTACACTGTAGCTGTCTTCAGACACTCCAGAAGAGGGTGTCAGATTCTTGAGAATATAAATCCCTCTTATGGTCTGCATATTCGGTACATAAACACAGCCTCGCATATACTTCTAAAAATTTAAAGATGGGTGGGGCCACTGAAAGGGCTCAACAATTAACAGCATTGTCTCCTCTTCCAGAGAACCTTGGATCAACTACCAGCAACTATATGGTGGCCCATCTCCAGTTCCAGGGTATCAGACAGACAGACAGACAGACAGAGATTAGGATGGAGGCCTGCCTGGTCTTTCTTTCTTTCTTTCTTATACTTTTAAAAAATGTTTATTTATTTATTTATTTATTTATTTATTTATTTATTTATTTATTTATGTATTTATTATATATAAGTACACTGTAGCTGTCTTCAGACACTCCTGGAGATGGTGTCAGATTCTGGAGAATCTAAATCCCTCTTTTGGTCTGCATATGATGTACATAAACACAGCCTCACATATACTTCTAAAAATTTAAAGATGTGTGGGGCCACTGAAAGTGCTCAACAATTTACAGCATTGTCTCCTCTACCAGAGAACCTGGGATCAACTACGAGCAACTATATGGTGGCCCATCTCCAGTTCCAGGGGATCAGGCAGACAAAGAGAAAGAAAGACAAGGGTGGCAGGCCTCCCTGGTTTTTCTTTCTTTCTTATCCTTTTTAAAAAATGTTTATTTATTTATTTATGTACTTATTAGATATAAGTACACCGTAGCTGTCTTCAGACACTCCAGAAGAGGGTGTCAGATTCTGGAGAATATAAATCCCTCTTATGGTCTGCATATGTTGGACATAAACACAGCCTCGCATATACTTCTAAAAATTTAAAGATGGGTGGGCCCACTGAAAGGGCTCAACAATTAACAGCATTGTCTCTTCTTCCAGAGAACCTGGGATCAACTACCAGCAACTATATGGTGGCCCATCTCCAGTTCCAGGGGATCAGACAGACAGACAGTCAGAGATAAAAAGGGCAGGCCTGCCTGGTTTTTCTTTCTTTCTTATCCTTTTAAAATAATGTTTATTTATTTATTTATTTATTTATTTATTTATTTATTTATTTATTTATTTATTAGATATAAGTACACTGTAGTTGTCTTTAGACACTCCAGAAGAGGGTGTCAGATTCTGGAGAATCTAAATCCCTCTTATGGTCTGCATATGATGTACATAAACACAGCCTAACATATACTTCTAAAAATTTAAAGATAGGTGGAGCCACTGAAAGGGCTCAACAATTAACAGCATTGTCTCTTCTTCCAGAGAACCTGGGATCAACTAACAGCAACTATATGGTGGCCCATCTCCAGTTCCAAGGGATCAGACAGACAGAGAGACAGACTGACAGAGGTAAGGATGGAGGCCTGCCTGGTCTTTCTTTATTACTTATACTTTTAAAAAAATGTTTATTTATTTATTTATTTATTTATTTATTAATTTATGTATTTATTAGATATAAGTACACTGTAGCTGTCTTCAGACACTCTAGAAGAGGGTGTCATCTTCTGGAGAATCTAAATCCCTCTTATGGTCTGCATATGATGTACATAAACACAGCCTCACATATACTTCTAAAAATTTAAAGATGGGTGGGCCCACTGAAAGGGCTCAACAATTAACACCATTGTCTCCTCTTCCAGAGAACGTGGGATCAACTACCAGCAACTATGTGGTGGCCCATCTCAAGTTGCAGGGCATCAGACAGACAGACAGACAGAAAGAGATAAGGATGGCAGGCCTGCCTGATTTATCTTTCTTTCTTATCTTTTTAAAAAATGTTTATTTATTTATTCATTTATTAATTTATTAATTCATTAATTTATTAATTTATTAATTTATTAATTTATTAATTTATTAATTTATTAATTTATTTATTTATTTATTTATTTATTTATTTATTTATGTATTAGATATAAGTACACTGTAGCTGTCTACAGACTCTCCAGAAGAGGGTGTCAGATTCTGGAGAATCTATATCCCTCTTATGGTCTGCATATGATGTACATAAACACAGCCTCACATATACTTCTAAAAATTTAAAGATGGTTGGGGCCACTGAAAAAGCTCAACAATTAACAGCATTGTCTCCTCTTCCAGAGGACCTGGGATCAACTACCAGCAACTATATTGTGGTCCATCTCCAGTTCCAGGGGATCAGACAGACATACATACAGACAGACAGACCAGGATTGCAGGCCTGCCTGGTTTTTCTTTCTTCTTATACATTTTAAAAATGTTTATTTATTTATATATATATTTATTAGATATAAGTACATTGTACCTGTCTTCAGACACTTCAGAAGAGGGTGTCATATTCTGGAGAATCTAAATCCCTCTTATGGACTGCATATTATGTACATAAACACAGCCTCACATATACTTCTAAAAATTTAAAGAAGGGTGGGGCCACTCTAAAAGCTCAACAATTAACAGCATTGTCTCCTCTTCCAGAGTACCTCGGATCAACTACCAGCAACTATATGGTGGCCCATCTCCAGTTCTAGACGATCAGACAGACAGACATACAGACAGTGATAAGGATGGCCGGCCTGCTTGGTCTTTCTTTCTTTCTTATCCTTTTTAAAAAATGTTTATTTATATATTTATTTATGTATTTATTAGATATAAGTACACTGTAGCTGTCTTCAGACACTCCAGAAGAGGGTGTCTGATTCTGGAGAATCTAAATCCCTCTTATGGTATGCATATGATGTACATAAACACAGCCTCACATATACTTCTAAAAATTTAAAGATGTGTGGGGCCACTGAGAGGGCTCAACAATTAACAGCATTGTCTCCTCTTTCAGAGAACCTGGGATAAACTACCAGTACCTTATGGTGGCCCATCTCCAGTTCCAGTGGATCAGACAGACAGACAGAGAGACAGAGAGAAAGAGATAAGGATGGCAGGTCTGCCTGGTCTTTCTTTATTTCTTATACTTTTTAAAAAATGTTTATTTATTTATTTATTTATTTATTTATTTATTTATTTATTTATGTATTTATTAGATATAAGTACACTGTAGCCGTCTTCAGACACTCCAGAAGAGGGTGTCAGATTCTGGAGAATCTAAATCCCTATTATGGTCTGAATATGATGTACATAAACACAGCCTCACATATACTTCTAAATATTATAAATAGGTGGGGCCACTGAAAGGACTCAACAATTAACAGCATTGTCTACTCTTCCAGAGAACCTGGGATCAACTACCAGCACCTAAAAGGTGGCCCATCTCCAGTTCCAGGGGATCAGACAGACAGAAAGACAGACAGTGATAAGGATGGCAGGCCTGCCTGGTCTTTCTCTCTTTCTTATCCTTTTTTAAAAAAAATGTTTATTTATTTATTTATTTATTATTAGATATAAGTACACTGTAGCTGTTCAGACACTCCAGAAGAGGGTGTCAGATTCTGGAGAATCTAAATCCCTCTTATGGTCTGCATATGATGTACATAAACACAGCCTCACATATACTTTTAAAAATTTAAAGAAGTGTGGGGCCACTCTAAAAGCTCAACAATTAACAGCATTGTCTCCTCTTCCAGAGTACCTGGGATCAACTACCAGCAACTATATGTTGGCCCATCTCCAGTTCCAGGGGATCAGACAGACAGACATACAGACAGTGATAAGGATGGCAGGCCTGCCTGGTCTTTCTTTCTTTCTTATCCTTTTTAAAAAAATGTTTATATATATATTTATTTATGTATTTATTAGATATATGTACACTGTAGCTGCTTTCAGACACTCCAGAAGAGGGTGTCAGATTCTGGAGAATCTAAACCCCTCTTATGGTCTGCATATGATGTACATAAACACAGCCTCGCATATACTTCTAAAAATTTAAAGATGGGTGGGGCCACTGAGAGGGCTCAACAATTAACAGCATTGTCTCCTCTTTCAGAGAACCTGGGATAAACTACCAGCACCTTATGGTGGCCCATCTCCAGTTCCAGGGGATCAGACAGACAGACAGACAGACAGAAAGACAGAGATAAGGATGGCAGGCCTGCCTGGTCTTTCTTTATTTCTTATACTTTTTAAAGTATGTTTATTTATTTATTTATTTATTTATTTATTTATTTATTTATTTATTTATTTATTTATTAGATATAAGTACATTGTAGCCGTCTTCAGACACTCCATAAGCGGGTGTCAGATTCTAGAGAATCTAAATCCCTCTTATGGTCTGAATATGATGTACATAAACACAGCCTCACATATACTTCTAAAAATTATAAATAGGTGGGGCCACTGAAAGGACTCAACAATTAACAGCATTGTCTCCTCTTCCAGAGAACCTGGGATCAACTACCAGCACCTAAAAGGTGGCCCATCTCCAGTTCCAGGGGATCAGACAGACAGACAGACAGACAGTGATAAGGATGGCAGGCCTGCCTGGTCATTCTTTCTTTATTATCCTTTTCAAAAAAATGTTTATTTATATATTTATTTATGTATTTATTAGATATAAGTACACTGTAGCTGTCTTCAGCCACTCCTGAAGAGGGTGTCAGATTCTGGAGAATCTAAATCCCTCTTATGGTCTGCATATGATGTACATAAACACAGCCTCACATATACTTCTAAAAATTTAAAGATGTGTGGGGCCAATGAGAGGGCTCAACAATTAACAGCATTGTCTCCTCTTTCAGAGAACCTGGGATAAACTACCAGCACCTTATGGTGGCCCATCTCCAGTTCCAGTGGATCAGACAGACAGACAGACAGACAGAGAGACAGAGATAAGGATGGCAGGCCTGCCTGGTCTTTCTTTATTTCTTATACTTTTTAAAAAATGTTTATTTATTTATTTATTTATTTATTTATTTATTTATTTATTAGATATAAGTACACTGTAGCCGTCTTCAGACACTCCAGAAGAGGATGTCAGATTCTAGAGAATCTAAATCCCTATTATGGTCTGAATATGATGTACATAAACACAGCCTCACATATACTTCTAAATATTATAAATAGGTGGGGCTACTGAAAGGACTCAACAATTAACAGCATTGTCTACTCTTCCAGAGAACCTGGGATCAACTACCAGCACCTAAAAGGTGGCCCATCTCCAGTTCCAGGGGATCAGACAGACAGAAAGACAGACAGTGATAAGGATGGCAGGCCTGCCTGGTCTTTCTCTCTTTCTTATCCTTTTTTTAAAAAAATGTTTATTTATTTATTTATTTATTTATTTATTTATTTATTTATTTATTTATTTATTTATTATTAGATATAAGTACACTGTAGCTGTTCAGACACTCCAGAAGAGGGTGTCAGATTCTGGAGAATCTAAATCCCTCTTATGGTCTGCATATGATGTACATAAACACAGCCTCACATATACTTCTAAAAATTTAAAGAAGTGTGGGGCCACTCTAAAAGCTCAACAATTAACACAATTGTCTCCTCTTCCAGAGTACCTGGGATCAACTACCAGCAACTATATGGTGGCCCATCTCCAGTTCCAGGGGATCAGACAGACAGACATACAGACAGTGATAAGGATGGCAGGCCTGCCTGGTCTTTCTTTCTTTCTTATCCTTTTTAAAAAAATGTTTATTTATATATTTATTT
The DNA here is from genome assembly GCF_978045245.1 of Mus caroli. Classification (NCBI taxonomy): domain Eukaryota; kingdom Metazoa; phylum Chordata; class Mammalia; order Rodentia; family Muridae; genus Mus; species Mus caroli. Next base: position 4,563,175 of record NW_028227278.1, read on the forward strand.
ATGTATTTATTAGATATATGTACACTGTAGCTGCTTTCAGACACTCCAGAAGAGGGTGTCAGATTCTGGAGAATCTAAACCCCTCTTATGGTCTGCATATGATGTACATAAACACAGCCTCGCATATACTTCTAAAAATTTAAAGATGGGTGGGGCCACTGAGAGGGCTCAACAATTAACAGCATTGTCTCCTCTTTCAGAGAACCTGGGATAAACTACCAGCACCTTATGGTGGCCCATCTCCAGTTCCAGGGGATCAGACAGACAGACAGACAGACAGACAGAAAGACAGAGATAAGGATGGCAGGCCTGCCTGGTCTTTCTTTATTTCTTATACTTTTTAAAATATGTTTATTTATTTATTTATTTATTTATTTATTTATTTATTTATTTATTTATGTATTTATTAGATATAAGTACACTGTAGCCGTCTTCAGACACTCCAGAAGAGGGTGTCAGATTCTAGAGAATCTAAAGCCCTCTTATGGTCTGAATATGATGTACATAAACACAGCCTCACATATACTTCTAAAAATTATAAATAGGTGGGGCCACTGAAAGGACTCAACAATTAACAGCATTGTCTCCTCTTCCAGAGAACCTGGGATCAACTACCAGCACCTAAAAGGTGGCCCATCTCCAGTTCCAGGGGATCAGACAGACAGACAGACAGACAGAGATAAGGAGGGCAGGCCTGCCTGGTTTTTCTTTCTTTCTTATCCTTTTAAAATAATGTTTATTTATTTTTTATTTATTTATTTATGTATTTATTCGATATAAGTACACTGTAGTTGTCTTCAGACACTCCTGAAGAGGGTGTCAGATTCTGGAGAATCTAAATCCCTCTTATGGTCTGCATATGATGTACGTAAACACAGCCTAACATATACTTCTAAAAATTTAAAGATAGGTGGAGCCACTGAAAGGGCTCAACAATTAACAGCATTGTCTCTTCTTCCAGAGAACCTGGGATCAACTAACAGCAACTATATGGTGGCCCATCTCCAGTTCCAAGGGATCAGACAGACAGACAGACAGACTGACAGAGGTAAGGATGGAGGCCTGCCTGGACTTTCTTTCTTTCTTATACTTTTAAAAAAATGTTTATTTATTTATTTATTTATTTATTTATTTATTTATTTATTTATTATTAGATATAAGTACACTGTAGCCGTCTTCAGACACTCCAGAAGAGGGTGTCAGATTCTGGAGAATCTAAATCCCTCTTTTGGTCTGCATATGATGTACATATACACAGCCTCACATATACTTCTAAAAATTTAAAGAAGGGTTGGGCCACTCTAAAAGCTCAACAATTAACAGCATTGTCTCCTCTTCCAGAGTACCTGGGATCAACTACCAGCAACTATATGGTGGCCCATCTCCAGTTCCAGGGGATCAGACAGACAGACATTCAGACAGTGATAAGGATGGCAGGCCTGCCTGGTCATTCTTTCTTTCTTATCCTTTTCAAAAAAATGTTTATTTATATATTTATTTATGTATTTATTAGATATAAGTACACTGTAGCTGTCTTCAGACACCCCAGAAGAGGGTGTCAGATTCTGGAGAATCTAAATACCTCTTATGGTCTGCATATGATGTACATAAACACAGCCTCACATATACTTCTAAAAATTTAAAGATGTGTGGGGCCAATGAGAGGGCTCAACAATTAACAGCATTGTCTCCTCTTTCAGAGAACCTGGGATAAACTACCAGCACCTTATGGTGGCCCATCTCCAGTTCCAGTGGATCAGACAGACAGACAGACAGACAGAGAGACAGAGATAAGGATGGCAGGCCTGCCTGGTCTTTCTTTATTTCTTCTACTTTTTAAAAAATGTTTATTTATTTATTTATTTATTTATTTATTTATTTATTTATTTATTTATGTATTTATTAGATATAAGTACACTGTAGCTGTCTTCAGACACTCCTGGAGATGGTGTCAGATTCTGGAGAATCTAAATCCCTCTTTTGGTCTGCATATGATGTACATAAACACAGCCTCACATATACTTCTAAAAATTTAAAGATGTGTGGGGCCACTGAAAGTGCTCAACAATTTACAGCATTGTCTCCTCTACCAGAGAACCTGGGATCAACTACGAGCAACTATATGGTGGCCCATCTCCAGTTCCAGGGGATCAGGCAGACAAAGAGAAAGAAAGACAAGGGTGGCAGGCCTCCCTGGTTTTTCTTTCTTTCTTATCCTTTTTAAAAAATGTTTATTTATTTATTTATGTACTTATTAGATATAAGTACACCGTAGCTGTCTTCAGACACTCCAGAAGAGGGTGTCAGATTCTGGAGAATATAAATCCCTCTTATGGTCTGCATATGTTGGACATAAACACAGCCTCGCATATACTTCTAAAAATTTAAAGATGGGTGGGCCCACTGAAAGGGCTCAACAATTAACAGCATTGTCTCTTCTTCCAGAGAACCTGGGATCAACTACCAGCAACTATATGGTGGCCCATCTCCAGTTCCAGGGGATCAGACAGACAGACAGTCAGAGATAAAAAGGGCAGGCCTGCCTGGTTTTTCTTTCTTTCTTATCCTTTTAAAATAATGTTTATTTATTTATTTATTTATTTATTTATTTATTTATTTATTTATTTATTTATTAGATATAAGTACACTGTAGTTGTCTTTAGACACTCCAGAAGAGGGTGTCAGATTCTGGAGAATCTAAATCCCTCTTATGGTCTGCATATGATGTACATAAACACAGCCTAACATATACTTCTAAAAATTTAAAGATAGGTGGAGCCACTGAAAGGGCTCAACAATTAACAGCATTGTCTCTTCTTCCAGAGAACCTGGGATCAACTAACAGCAACTATATGGTGGCCCATCTCCAGTTCCAAGGGATCAGACAGACAGAGAGACAGACTGACAGAGGTAAGGATGGAGGCCTGCCTGGTCTTTCTTTATTACTTATACTTTTAAAAAAATGTTTATTTATTTATTTATTTATTTATTTATTAATTTATGTATTTATTAGATATAAGTACACTGTAGCTGTCTTCAGACACTCTAGAAGAGGGTGTCATCTTCTGGAGAATCTAAATCCCTCTTATGGTCTGCATATGATGTACATAAACACAGCCTCACATATACTTCTAAAAATTTAAAGATGGGTGGGCCCACTGAAAGGGCTCAACAATTAACACCATTGTCTCCTCTTCCAGAGAACGTGGGATCAACTACCAGCAACTATGTGGTGGCCCATCTCAAGTTGCAGGGCATCAGACAGACAGACAGACAGAAAGAGATAAGGATGGCAGGCCTGCCTGATTTATCTTTCTTTCTTATCTTTTTAAAAAATGTTTATTTATTTATTCATTTATTAATTTATTAATTCATTAATTTATTAATTTATTAATTTATTAATTTATTAATTTATTAATTTATTAATTTATTTATTTATTTATTTATTTATTTATTTATTTATGTATTAGATATAAGTACACTGTAGCTGTCTACAGACTCTCCAGAAGAGGGTGTCAGATTCTGGAGAATCTATATCCCTCTTATGGTCTGCATATGATGTACATAAACACAGCCTCACATATACTTCTAAAAATTTAAAGATGGTTGGGGCCACTGAAAAAGCTCAACAATTAACAGCATTGTCTCCTCTTCCAGAGGACCTGGGATCAACTACCAGCAACTATATTGTGGTCCATCTCCAGTTCCAGGGGATCAGACAGACATACATACAGACAGACAGACCAGGATTGCAGGCCTGCCTGGTTTTTCTTTCTTCTTATACATTTTAAAAATGTTTATTTATTTATATATATATTTATTAGATATAAGTACATTGTACCTGTCTTCAGACACTTCAGAAGAGGGTGTCATATTCTGGAGAATCTAAATCCCTCTTATGGACTGCATATTATGTACATAAACACAGCCTCACATATACTTCTAAAAATTTAAAGAAGGGTGGGGCCACTCTAAAAGCTCAACAATTAACAGCATTGTCTCCTCTTCCAGAGTACCTCGGATCAACTACCAGCAACTATATGGTGGCCCATCTCCAGTTCTAGACGATCAGACAGACAGACATACAGACAGTGATAAGGATGGCCGGCCTGCTTGGTCTTTCTTTCTTTCTTATCCTTTTTAAAAAATGTTTATTTATATATTTATTTATGTATTTATTAGATATAAGTACACTGTAGCTGTCTTCAGACACTCCAGAAGAGGGTGTCTGATTCTGGAGAATCTAAATCCCTCTTATGGTATGCATATGATGTACATAAACACAGCCTCACATATACTTCTAAAAATTTAAAGATGTGTGGGGCCACTGAGAGGGCTCAACAATTAACAGCATTGTCTCCTCTTTCAGAGAACCTGGGATAAACTACCAGTACCTTATGGTGGCCCATCTCCAGTTCCAGTGGATCAGACAGACAGACAGAGAGACAGAGAGAAAGAGATAAGGATGGCAGGTCTGCCTGGTCTTTCTTTATTTCTTATACTTTTTAAAAAATGTTTATTTATTTATTTATTTATTTATTTATTTATTTATTTATTTATGTATTTATTAGATATAAGTACACTGTAGCCGTCTTCAGACACTCCAGAAGAGGGTGTCAGATTCTGGAGAATCTAAATCCCTATTATGGTCTGAATATGATGTACATAAACACAGCCTCACATATACTTCTAAATATTATAAATAGGTGGGGCCACTGAAAGGACTCAACAATTAACAGCATTGTCTACTCTTCCAGAGAACCTGGGATCAACTACCAGCACCTAAAAGGTGGCCCATCTCCAGTTCCAGGGGATCAGACAGACAGAAAGACAGACAGTGATAAGGATGGCAGGCCTGCCTGGTCTTTCTCTCTTTCTTATCCTTTTTTAAAAAAAATGTTTATTTATTTATTTATTTATTATTAGATATAAGTACACTGTAGCTGTTCAGACACTCCAGAAGAGGGTGTCAGATTCTGGAGAATCTAAATCCCTCTTATGGTCTGCATATGATGTACATAAACACAGCCTCACATATACTTTTAAAAATTTAAAGAAGTGTGGGGCCACTCTAAAAGCTCAACAATTAACAGCATTGTCTCCTCTTCCAGAGTACCTGGGATCAACTACCAGCAACTATATGTTGGCCCATCTCCAGTTCCAGGGGATCAGACAGACAGACATACAGACAGTGATAAGGATGGCAGGCCTGCCTGGTCTTTCTTTCTTTCTTATCCTTTTTAAAAAAATGTTTATATATATATTTATTTATGTATTTATTAGATATATGTACACTGTAGCTGCTTTCAGACACTCCAGAAGAGGGTGTCAGATTCTGGAGAATCTAAACCCCTCTTATGGTCTGCATATGATGTACATAAACACAGCCTCGCATATACTTCTAAAAATTTAAAGATGGGTGGGGCCACTGAGAGGGCTCAACAATTAACAGCATTGTCTCCTCTTTCAGAGAACCTGGGATAAACTACCAGCACCTTATGGTGGCCCATCTCCAGTTCCAGGGGATCAGACAGACAGACAGACAGACAGAAAGACAGAGATAAGGATGGCAGGCCTGCCTGGTCTTTCTTTATTTCTTATACTTTTTAAAGTATGTTTATTTATTTATTTATTTATTTATTTATTTATTTATTTATTTATTTATTTATTAGATATAAGTACATTGTAGCCGTCTTCAGACACTCCATAAGCGGGTGTCAGATTCTAGAGAATCTAAATCCCTCTTATGGTCTGAATATGATGTACATAAACACAGCCTCACATATACTTCTAAAAATTATAAATAGGTGGGGCCACTGAAAGGACTCAACAATTAACAGCATTGTCTCCTCTTCCAGAGAACCTGGGATCAACTACCAGCACCTAAAAGGTGGCCCATCTCCAGTTCCAGGGGATCAGACAGACAGACAGACAGACAGTGATAAGGATGGCAGGCCTGCCTGGTCATTCTTTCTTTATTATCCTTTTCAAAAAAATGTTTATTTATATATTTATTTATGTATTTATTAGATATAAGTACACTGTAGCTGTCTTCAGCCACTCCTGAAGAGGGTGTCAGATTCTGGAGAATCTAAATCCCTCTTATGGTCTGCATATGATGTACATAAACACAGCCTCACATATACTTCTAAAAATTTAAAGATGTGTGGGGCCAATGAGAGGGCTCAACAATTAACAGCATTGTCTCCTCTTTCAGAGAACCTGGGATAAACTACCAGCACCTTATGGTGGCCCATCTCCAGTTCCAGTGGATCAGACAGACAGACAGACAGACAGAGAGACAGAGATAAGGATGGCAGGCCTGCCTGGTCTTTCTTTATTTCTTATACTTTTTAAAAAATGTTTATTTATTTATTTATTTATTTATTTATTTATTTATTTATTAGATATAAGTACACTGTAGCCGTCTTCAGACACTCCAGAAGAGGATGTCAGATTCTAGAGAATCTAAATCCCTATTATGGTCTGAATATGATGTACATAAACACAGCCTCACATATACTTCTAAATATTATAAATAGGTGGGGCTACTGAAAGGACTCAACAATTAACAGCATTGTCTACTCTTCCAGAGAACCTGGGATCAACTACCAGCACCTAAAAGGTGGCCCATCTCCAGTTCCAGGGGATCAGACAGACAGAAAGACAGACAGTGATAAGGATGGCAGGCCTGCCTGGTCTTTCTCTCTTTCTTATCCTTTTTTTAAAAAAATGTTTATTTATTTATTTATTTATTTATTTATTTATTTATTTATTTATTTATTTATTATTAGATATAAGTACACTGTAGCTGTTCAGACACTCCAGAAGAGGGTGTCAGATTCTGGAGAATCTAAATCCCTCTTATGGTCTGCATATGATGTACATAAACACAGCCTCACATATACTTCTAAAAATTTAAAGAAGTGTGGGGCCACTCTAAAAGCTCAACAATTAACACAATTGTCTCCTCTTCCAGAGTACCTGGGATCAACTACCAGCAACTATATGGTGGCCCATCTCCAGTTCCAGGGGATCAGACAGACAGACATACAGACAGTGATAAGGATGGCAGGCCTGCCTGGTCTTTCTTTCTTTCTTATCCTTTTTAAAAAAATGTTTATTTATATATTTATTTATGTATTTATTAGATATATGTACACTGTAGCTGCTTTCAGACACTCCAGAAGAGGGTGTCAGATTCTGGAGAATCTAAACCCCTCTTATGGTCTGCATATGATGTACATAAACACAGCCTCGCATATACTTCTAAAAATTTAAAGATGGGTGGGGCCACTGAGAGGGCTCAACAATTAACAGCATTGTCTCCTCTTTCAGAGAACCTGGGATAAACTACCAGCACCTTATGGTGGCCCATCTCCAGTTCCAGGGGATCAGACAGACAGACAGACAGACAGACAGAAAGACAGAGATAAGGATGGCAGGCCTGCCTGGTCTTTCTTTATTTCTTATACTTTTTAAAATATGTTTATTTATTTATTTATTTATTTATTTATTTATTTATTTATTTATTTATGTATTTATTAGATATAAGTACACTGTAGCCGTCTTCAGACACTCCAGAAGAGGGTGTCAGATTCTAGAGAATCTAAAGCCCTCTTATGGTCTGAATATGATGTACATAAACACAGCCTCACATATACTTCTAAAAATTATAAATAGGTGGGGCCACTGAAAGGACTCAACAATTAACAGCATTGTCTCCTCTTCCAGAGAACCTGGGATCAACTACCAGCACCTAAAAGGTGGCCCATCTCCAGTTCCAGGGGATCAGACAGACAGACAGACAGACAGAGATAAGGAGGGCAGGCCTGCCTGGTTTTTCTTTCTTTCTTATCCTTTTAAAATAATGTTTATTTATTTTTTATTTATTTATTTATGTATTTATTCGATATAAGTACACTGTAGTTGTCTTCAGACACTCCTGAAGAGGGTGTCAGATTCTGGAGAATCTAAATCCCTCTTATGGTCTGCATATGATGTACGTAAACACAGCCTAACATATACTTCTAAAAATTTAAAGATAGGTGGAGCCACTGAAAGGGCTCAACAATTAACAGCATTGTCTCTTCTTCCAGAGAACCTGGGATCAACTAACAGCAACTATATGGTGGCCCATCTCCAGTTCCAAGGGATCAGACAGACAGACAGACAGACTGACAGAGGTAAGGATGGAGGCCTGCCTGGACTTTCTTTCTTTCTTATACTTTTAAAAAAATGTTTATTTATTTATTTATTTATTTATTTATTTATTTATTTATTTATTATTAGATATAAGTACACTGTAGCCGTCTTCAGACACTCCAGAAGAGGGTGTCAGATTCTGGAGAATCTAAATCCCTCTTTTGGTCTGCATATGATGTACATATACACAGCCTCACATATACTTCTAAAAATTTAAAGAAGGGTTGGGCCACTCTAAAAGCTCAACAATTAACAGCATTGTCTCCTCTTCCAGAGTACCTGGGATCAACTACCAGCAACTATATGGTGGCCCATCTCCAGTTCCAGGGGATCAGACAGACAGACATTCAGACAGTGATAAGGATGGCAGGCCTGCCTGGTCATTCTTTCTTTCTTATCCTTTTCAAAAAAATGTTTATTTATATATTTATTTATGTATTTATTAGATATAAGTACACTGTAGCTGTCTTCAGACACCCCAGAAGAGGGTGTCAGATTCTGGAGAATCTAAATACCTCTTATGGTCTGCATATGATGTACATAAACACAGCCTCACATATACTTCTAAAAATTTAAAGATGTGTGGGGCCAATGAGAGGGCTCAACAATTAACAGCATTGTCTCCTCTTTCAGAGAACCTGGGATAAACTACCAGCACCTTATGGTGGCCCATCTCCAGTTCCAGTGGATCAGACAGACAGACAGACAGACAGAGAGACAGAGATAAGGATGGCAGGCCTGCCTGGTCTTTCTTTATTTCTTCTACTTTTTAAAAAATGTTTATTTATTTATTTATTTATTTATTTATTTATTTATTTAATTATTTATGTATTTATTAGATATAAGTACACTGTAGCCGTCTTCAGACACTCCAGAAGAGGGTGTCAGATTCTAGAGAATCTAAATCCCTCTTTGGTCTGAATATGATGTACATAAACACAGCCTCACATATACTTCTAAAAATTATAAATAGGTGGGGCCACTGAAAGGACTCAACAATTAACAGCATTGTCTAATCTTCCAGAGAACCTGGGATCAACTACCAGCACCTAAAAGGTGGCCCATCTCCAGTTCCAGGGGATCAGATAGACAGACAGACAGACAGTGATAAGGATGGCAGGCCTGCCTGGTCTTTCTTTCTTTCTTATCCTTTTTTTAAAAAAATGTTCGTTTATTTATTTATTTATTTATTTATTTATTTATTTATTTATTTATTTATTTATTTATTATTAGATATAAGTACACTGTAGCTGTTCAGACACTCCAGAAGAGGGTGTCAGATTCTGGAGAATCTAAATCCCTCTTATGGTCTGCATATGATGTACATAAACACAGCCTCACATATACTTCTAAAAATTTAAAGAAGGGTGGGGCCACTCTAAAAGCTCAAGAATTAACAGCATTGTCTCCTCTTCCAGAGTACCTGGGATCAACTACCAGCAACTATATGGTGGCCCATCTCCAGTTCCAGGGGATCAGACAGACAGACATACAGACAGTGATAAGGATGGCAGGCCTGCCTGGTCTTTCTTTCTTTCTTATCCTTTTAAAAAAAATGTTTATTTATATATTTATTTATGTATTTATTAGATATATGTACACTGTAGCTGTCTTCAGACACTCCAGAAGAGGGTGTCAGATCCTGGAGAATCTAAATCCCTCTTTTTTTTTTTATTATTATTTTTTTTATATTTTTATTACATATTTTCCTCAATTACATTTCCAATACTATCCCAAAAGTCCCCCATAGCGCCCCCCACTTCCCTACCCACCCATTCCCATTCTTTTGGCCCTGGCATTCCCCTATATTGGGGCATATAAAGTTTGCAAGTCCAATGGGCCTCTCTTTCCATTGATGGCCGACTAGGCCATCTTTCGATACATATGCAGCTAGAGACAAGAGCTCCAGGGTTCTGGTTAGTACATCATGTTGTTCCAACAATAGGGTTGCAGATCCCTTTAGATCCTTGGGTACTTTCTCTAGCTTCTCCATTGGGAGCCCTGTGATACATCCAATAGCTGACTGTGAACATCCACTCCTGTGTTTGCTAGGCCCCGGCATCATCTCACAAGAGACAGCTATATTTGGGTCCTTTCAGCAAAATCTTGCTAGTGTATGCAATGGTGTCAGCGTTTAGAAGCTGATTATGGGACGGATCCCTGGATACAGCAGTCTCTAAATGGTCCATCCTTTCATCACAGCTACGAACTTTGTCTCTGTAACTCCTTCCCTGGGTGTTTTGTTCCCAATTCTAAGAAGGTGCACAGTGTCCACACTTTGGTCTTCATTCTTCTTGAGTTTCATGCGTTTATCAAATTGTATCTTATATCTTGGGTATCCTAAGTTTTGGGCTAATATCCACTTATCAATGAATACATATTGTGTGAGTTCTTTTGTGATTGTGTTACTTCACTCAAGATGATGCCCTCCAGGTCCATCCATTTGGCTAGGAATTTCATAAATTCATTCTTTTTAATAGCTGAGTAGTACTCCATTGTGTAAATGTACCATAATTTCTGTATCCATTCCTCTGTTGAGGGACATCTGGGTTCTTTCCAGCTTCTGGCTATTATAAATAGGGCTGCTATGAACATAGTGGAGCATGTGTCCTTTTTACCGGTTGGGACATCTTCTGGATATATGCCCAGGAGAGGTATTGCTGGATCCTCCGGTAGTACTATGTCCAATTTTCTGAGGAACCGCCAGACTGATTTCCAGAGTGGTTGTACAAGCTTGCAATCCCACCAACAATGGAGGAGTGTTCCTCTTTCTCCACATCCTCGCCAGCATCTGCTGTCACCTGAATTTTTGATCTTAGCCATTCTGACTGGTGTGAGGTGGAATCTCAGGGTTGTTTTGATTTGCATTTCCCTGATGATTAAGGATGTTGAACATTTTTTCAGGTGCTTCTCTGCCATTCGGTATTCCTCAGGTGAGAATTCTTTGTTCAGTTCTAAGCCCCATTTTTTAATGGGGTTATTTGACTTTCTGGAGTCCACCTTCTTGAGTTCTTTATATATATTGGATATTAGTCCCTTATCTGATTTAGGATAGGTGATGATCCTTTCCCAATCTGTTGGTGGTTTTTTTGTCTTATTGATGGTGTCTTTAGCCTTGCAGAAGCTTTGTAGTTTCATGAGGTCCCACTTGTCAATTCTCGATCTTACAGCACAAGCCATTACTGTTCTATTCAGGAATTTTTCCCCTGTGCCCATATCTTCAAGGCTTTTCCCCACTTTCTCCTCTATAAGTTTCAGTGTCTCTGGTTTTATGTGAAGTTCCTTGATCCACTTAGACTTGACCTTAGTACAAGGAGATAGGAATGGATCGATTCGCATTCTTCTACATGTTAACAACCAGTTGTGCCAGCACCATTTGTTGAAAATGCTGTCTTTCTCCCACTGGATGTTTTTAGCTCCCTTGTCGAAGATCAAGTGACCATAGGTGTGTGGGTTCATTTCTGGGTCTTCAATTCTATTCCATTGGTCTATTTGTCTGTCACTATACCAGTACCATGCAGTTTTTATCACAATTGCTCTGTAGTAGAGCTTTAGGTCCGGCATGGTGATTCCACCAGAGGTTCTTTTATCCTTGAGAAGAGTTTTTGCTATCCTAGGTTTTTTTGTTATTCCAGATGAATTTGCAGATTGCACTTTCTAATTCGTTGAAGAATTGATTTGGAATTTTGATGGGGATTGCATTGAATCTGTAGATTGCTTTTGGCAAGATAGCAATTTTTACAATGTTGATCCTGCCAATCCATGAGCATGGGAGATCTTTCCATCTTCTGAGATCTTCTAGAATTTCTTTCTTCAGAGACTTGAAGTTTTTATTATACAGATCTTTCACTTCCTTAGTTAGAGTCACGCCAAGATATTTTATATTATTTGTGACTATTGAGAAGGGTGTTGTTTCCCTAATTTCTTTCTCAGCCTGTTTATTCTTTGTGTAGAGAAAGGCCATTGATTTGTTTGAGTTAATTTTATATCCAGCTACTTCACCGAAGCTGTTTATCAGGCTTAGGAGTTCTCTGGTGGAATTTTTAGGGTCACTTATATATACTATCATATCATCTGCAAAGAGTGATATTTTGACTTCATCTTTTCCAATTTGTATCCCTTTGATCTCCTTTTGTTGTCGAATTGCTCTGGCTAGGACTTCAAGTACAATGTTGAATAGGTATGGAGAAAGTGGACAGCCTTGTCTAGTCCCTGATTTTAGAGGGATTGCTTCAAGCTTCTCACCATTTACTTTGATGTTGGCTACTGGTTTGCTGTAGATTGCTTTTATCATGTTTAGGTATGGGCCTTGAATTCCTGATCTTTCCAAGACTTTTATCATGAATGGGTGTTGGATCTTGTCAAATGCTTTTTCCGCATCTAACGAGATGACCATGTGGTTTTTGTCTTTGAGTTTGTTTATATACTGGATTACGTTGATGGATTTCCGTATATTGAACCATCCCTGCATCCCTGGGATGAAACCTACTTGGTCAGGATGGATGATTGTTTTGATGTGTTCTTGGATTCGGTTAGCAAGAACTTTATTGAGGATTTTTGCATCAATATTCATAAGGGATATTGGTCTGAAGTTTTCTATCTTTGTTGGGTCTTTTTGTGGTTTAGGTATCAGAGTAATTGTGGCTTCATAGAATGAGTTGGGTAGAGTACCTTCTGTTTCTATTTTGTGGAATAGTTTGTGAAGAACTGGGATTAGATCTTCTTTGAAGGTCTGATAGAACTCTGCACTAAACCCATCTGGTCCTGGGCTTTTTTTAGTTGGGAGACTATTAATGACTGCTTCTATTTCTTTGGGGGATATAGGGCTGTTTAGATCATTAACCTGATCTTGATTCAACTTTGGTACCTGGTATCTGTCTAGGAACTTCTCCATTTCATCCAGGTTCTCCAGTTTTGTTGAGTATAGCCTTTGGTAGAAGGATCTGATGGTGTTTTGGATGTCTTCAGGATCTGTTGTTATGTCTCCTTTTTCATTTCTGATTTTGTTAATTAGGATGCTTTCCCTGTGCCCTCTAGTGAGTCTGGCTAAGGGTTTATCTATCTTGTTGATTTTCTCAAAGAACCAGCTCCTTGATTGGTTGATTCTTTGAATAGTTTTTCTTGTTTCCACTTGGTTGATTTCACCCCTGAGTTTGATTATTTCCTGCCGTCTACTCCTCTTGGGTGAATTTGCTTCCTTTTGTTCTAGTGCTTTTAGGTGTGTTGTCAAGCTGCTAATGTGTGCTCTCTCTAGTTTCCTTTTGGAGGCACTCAGAGCTATGAGTTTTCCTCTTAAAAATGCTTTCATTGCGTCCCATAAGTTTGGGTATGTTGTGGCTTCATTTTCATTGAACTCTAAAAAGTCCTTAATTTCTTTCTTTATTCCTTCCTTGACCAAGGTATCATTGAGAAGAGTGTTGTTCAGTTTCCACGTGAAGGTTGGCTTTCTATTATTTATTTTGTTATTGAAGATCAGCCTTAGTCCATGGTGATCTGATAGGATGCATGGGACAATTTCAATATTTTTATATCTGTTGAGGCCTGTTTTGTGACCAATTATGTGGTCAATTTTGGAGAAGGTACCATGAGGTGCTGAGAAGAAGGTATATCCTTTTGTTTTAGGATAGAATGTTCTGTAGATATCTGCCAGATCCATTTGATTCATAATTTCTCTTAGTTTCACTGTGTCCCTGTTTAGTTTCTGTTTCCATGATCTGTCCATTGGTGAAAGTGGTGTGTTGAAGTCTCCCACTATTATTGTATGAGGTGCAATGTGTGCTTTGAGCTTTACTAAAGTTTCTTTAATGAATGTGGCTGCCTTTGTATTTGGAGCATAGATATTCAGGATTGATAGTTCCTCTTGGAGGATTTTACCTTTGATGAGTATGAAGTGTCCCTCCCTGTCTTTTTTAATGACTTTGGGTTGGAAGTCAATCTTATCAGATATTAGAATGGCTACTCCAGCTTGTTTCTTCATGCCATTTGCTTGGAAAATTGTTTTCCAGCCTTTCATTCTGAGGTAGTGTCTATCCTTTTCTCTGAGATGAGTTTCCTGTAAGCAGCAAAATGTTGGGTCTTGTTTGTGTAGCCAGTTTGTTAGTCTATGTCTTTTTATCGGGGAGTTGAGTCCATTGATATTAAGAGATATTAAGGAAAAGTAATTGTTGTTTCCTGTTATTTTTGTTGTTAAAGTTGGCATTTTGTTCTTGTGGCTGTCTACTTTTAGGTTTGTTGAGGGATTACCTTCTTGTTGTTTCTAGGGCATGGTTCCTGTCCTTGTATTGGTTTTTTTCTGTTATTATCCTTTGAAGGGCTGGATTCGTGGAGAGATAATGTGTGAATTTGGTTTTGTCGTGGAATACTTTGGTTTCTCCATCTATGTTAATTGAGAGTTTGGCTGGGTATAGTAGCCTGGGCTGGAATTTGTGTTCTTTTAGTGTCTGTATAACATCTGTCCAGGATCTTCTGGCTTTCATAGTCTCTGGTGAAAAGTCTGGTGTAATTCTGATAGGCTTGCCTTTATATGTTACTTGGCCTTTTTCTCTTACTGCTTTTAGTATTCTATCTTTATTTAGAGCATTTGTTGCTCTGATTATTATGTGTCGGGAGGTATTTCTTTTCTGGTCCAGTCTATTTGGAGTTCTGTAGGCTTCTTGTATGTTCATGGGCATCTCTTTCTTTAGATTTGGGAAGTTTTCTTCTATAATTTTGTTGAAGATGTTTGCTGGTCCTTTGAGTTGAAAATCTTCATTCTCATCCACTCCTATTATCCGTAGGTTTGGTCTTCTCATTTTGTCCTGTATTTCTTGGATGTTTTGAGTTAGGATCTTTTTGCATTTTACATTTTCCTTGATTGTTGTGCCGATGTTCTCTATGGAATCTTCTGCACCTGAGATTCTCTCTTCCATCTCTTGTATTCTGTTGCTGATGCTCGTATCTATGGTTCCAGATTTCTTTCCTAGGGTTTCTATCTCCAGTGTTGCCTCATTTTGGGTTTTCTTTATTGTGTCTACTTCCCTTTTTAGGTCTAGTATGGTTTTGTTCATTTCCATCATCTGTTTGGATGTGTTTTCCTGTTTTTCTGTAAGGACTTCTACCTGTTTGATTATGTTATCATGTTTTTCTTTAAGGATTTGTAACTCTTTAGCAGTGTTCTCCTGCAATTCTTTAAGGGATTTTTGTGCTTCCTCTTTATTGTCTTCTGCCTTTTTAGCAGTGTTCTCCTGCATTTCTTTAAGTGTGTTATTAAAGTCCTTCTTGAAGTCCTCTATCATCATCAGGAGATATGCTTTTAAATCCGTGTCTAGCTTTTCCGGTGTGTTGGGGTGCCCTGGACTGGGCGAAGTGGGGGTGCTGGGTTCTGATGATGGTGAGTGGTCTTGGTTTCTGTTAGTAAGATTATTACGTTTACCTTTCGCCATTTGGTAATCTCTGGGGTTAGTTGTTATCGTTGTCACTATTTAAAGATTGGAGCAGGAACTGTGTTCCACTCACCAGCAGTCTCTAAATCCTGCGGCGGGGGTCGTGGGTAGCTGACGGTACCCCGGTGCTAGTCCAGCCGGAAGAGGCCTGTGGTCCTACTCAGGCCGTTTTTCTGCTTCCCTAACTAATGCAGTCTCTGGTCCCGCGTGCAATTGGATTGGAGCAGAAGCTGTGTTCCACTCTCCAGAAGTCTTAAGATCCAGCAGTCCCAAAATCCTGCGGCGGGGGTCGTGGGTAGCTGGCGGGTGTCAGGTAACCCTGCGCTCCCGATACCCCGGCGCTGATCCGGCTGGATGAGGCCTGTGGTCCTACTCAGGCCGGTTTCTGCTTCCCTAACTAATCTCTAAATCCCTCTTATGGTCTGCATATTCGGTACATAAACACAGCCTTGCATATACTTCTAAAAATTTAAAGATGGGTGGGGCCACTGAGAGGGCTCAATAATTAACAGCATTGTCTCCTCTTTCAGAGAACCTGGGATAAACTACCAGCACCTTATGGTGGCCCATCTCCAGTTCCAGGGGATCAGACAGACAGACAGACAGAGAGACAGAGATATGGATGGCAGGCCAGCCTGGTCTTTCTTTATTTCTTATACTTTTTAAAAAATGTTTATTTATTTATTTATTTATTTATTTATTTATTTATTAGATATAAGTACACTGTAGCCGTCTTCAGACACTCCAGAAGAGGGTGTCAGATTCTAGAGAATCTAAATCCCTCTTATGGTCTGAATATGATGTACATAAACACAGCCTTGCATATACTTCTAAAAATTTAAAGATGGGTGGGGCCACTGAGAGGGCTCAACAATTAACAGCATTGTCTCCTCTTTCAGAGAACCTGGGATAAACTACCAGCACCTTATGGTGGCCCATCTCCAGTTCCAGGGGATCAGACAGACAGACAGGCAGAGAGACAGAGATATGGATGGCAGGCCTGCCTGGTCTTTCTTTATTTCTTATACTTTTTAAAAAATGTTTATTTATTTATTTATTTATTTATTTATTTACTTATTTATTTATGTATTTATTAGATATAAGTACACTGTAGCCGTCTTCAGACACTCCAGTAGAGGGTGTCAGATTCTAGAGAATCTAAATCCCTCTTATGGTCTGAATATGATGTACATAAACACAGCCTCACATATACTTCTAAAAATTATAAATAGTTGGGGCCACTGAAAGGACTCAACAATTAACAGCATTGTCTCCTCTTCCAGAGAACCTGGGATCAACTACCAGCACCTAAAAGGTGGCCCATCTCCAGTTCCAGGGGATCAGACAGACAGACAGACAGACAGTGATAAGGATGGCAGGCCTGCCTGGTCTTTCTTTCTTTCTTATCCTTTTTTTAAAAAAATGTTTATTTATTTATTTATTTATTTATTTATTTATTTATTTATTATTAGATATAAGTACACTGTAGCTGTTCAGATACTCCAGAAGAGGGTGTCAGATTCTGGAGAATCTAAATCCCTCTTATGGTCTGCATATGATGTACATAAACACAGCCTCACATATACTTCTAAAAATTTAAAGAAGGGTGGGGCCACTCTAAAAGCTCAACAATTAACAGCATTGTCTCCTCTTCCAGAGTACCTGGGATCAACTACCAGCAACTATATGGTGCCCCATCTCCAGTTCCAGGGGATCAGACAGACAGACATACAGACAGTGATAAGGATGGCAGTCCTGCCTGGTCTTTCTTTCTTTCTTATCCTTTTTTAAAAAATGTGTATTTATATATTTATTTATGTATTTATTAGATATAAGTACACTGTAGCTGTCTTCAGACACTCCAGAAGAGGGTGTCAGATTCTGGAGAATCTAAATCCCTTTTATGGTCTGCATATGATGTACATAAACACAGCCTCACATATACTTCTAAAAATTTTAAGATGTGTGGGGCCACTGAGAGGGCTCAACAATTAACAGCATTGTCTCCTCTTTCAGAGAACCTGGGATAAACTACCAGCACCTTATGGTGGCCCATCTCCAGTTCCAGTGGATCAGACAGACAGACAGACAGAGAGACAGAGATATGGATGGCAGGCCTGACTGGTCTTTCTTTATTTCTTATACTTTTTAAAAAATGTTTATTTATTTATTCATTTATTTATTTATTTATGTATTTATTAGATATAAGTACACGGTAGCCGTCTTCAGACACTCCAGAAGATGGTGTCAGATTCTGGAGAATCTAAATCCCTCTTATGGTCTGAATATGATGTACATAAACACAGCCTCACATATACTTGTAAATATTAAAATGGGTGGGGCCACTGAAAGGGCTCAACAATTAACAGCATTGTCTCCTCTTCCAGAGAACCTGGGATCAACTACCAGCACCTACAAGGTGGCCCATCTCCAGTTCCAGGGGATCAGACAGACAGACAGACAGACAGAGATAAGTATGGCAGGCCTGCCTGGTCTTTCTTTCTTTCTTATGGTTTTAAAATAATGTTTATTTATTTATTTATTTATTTATATATGTTTGTATTTATTAGATATAAGTACACTGTAGTTGTCTTCAGACACTCCAGAAGAGGGTGTCAGATTCTGGAGAAACTAAATCCCTCTTATGGTCTGCATATGATGTACATAAACACAGCCTAACATATACTTCTAAAAATTTAAAGATAGGTGGAGCCACTGAAAGGGCTCAACAATTAATAGCATTGTCTCCTCTTCCAGAGAACCTGGGATCAACTAACAGCAACTATATCGTGGCCCATCTCCAGTTCCAAGGGATCAGACAGTCTGACAGACAGACAGACTGACAGAGATTAGGATGTCAGGCCTGCCTGGTCTTTCTTTCTTTATTATCCTTTTTAAAAAATGTTTATTTATTTATGTATTTATTAGATATAAGTACACTGTAGCTGTCTTCAGACACTCCAGAAGAGGGTGTCAGATTCTGGAGAATCTAAATCCCTCTTATGGTCTGCATATGATGTACATAAACACAGCCTCACATATACTACTAAAAATTTAACGATGGGTGGAGCCACTGAAAGTGTTCAACAATTAACAGCATTGTCTCCTCTTCCAGAGAACCTGGGATCAACTACCAGCACTTATATGGTGGCCCATCTCCAGTTCCAGGGGATCAGAGCGACTGATAGACAGACAGACAGAGATAAGGATGGTAGGCCTGCCTGGTCTTTCTTTTTTTCTTATCAGGTTTAAATAATGTTTATTTATTTATTTATTTATTTATTTATTTATTTATGTATTTATTAGATATAAGTACACTGTAGCTGTCTTCAGACACTCCAGAAGAGGGTGTCAGATTCTGGAGAATCTAAATCCCTCTTATGGTCTGCATATGATGTACATAAACACAGACTCACATATACTTCTAAAAATTTAAGATGGGTAGGGCCACTGATAGGGCTCAACAATTAAGAGCATTGTCTCCTCTTCCAGAGAACCTTGGATCAACTACCAGCAACTATATGGTGGCCCATCTCCAGTTCCCGGGGATCAGATAGACAGACAGACAGACATGCAGAGATATGGATGGCAGGCCTGCCTGGTCTTTCTTTCTTTCTTATCCTTTTTAAAAAATGTTTATTTATTTATTTATTTATTTATTTATCTATTTATTTATTAGATATAAGTACACTGTAGCTGTCTTCAGACACTCCAGAAGAGGGTGTCAGATTCTGGAGAATATAAATCCCTCTTATGGTCTGCATATGATGTACATAAACACAGCCTCACATATACTTCTAAATATTTAAAGATCGGTAGGGCCACTGATAGGGCTCAACAATTAACAGCATTGTCTCCTCTTCCAGAGAACCTGGGATCAACTACCAGCAACTTTATGGTAGCCCAAATACAGTTCCAGGGGATCAGACAGACAGACAGACAGACAGACAGAGATAAGGATGGTAGGCCTGACTGGTCTTACTTTCTTTTTTATCCTTTTTAAAAAATGTTTATTTATTTATTTATTTATTTATTTATTATATATAAGTACACTGTAGCTCTCTTCAGTCACTCCAGTAGAGGATGTCAGATTCTGGAGAATCTAAATCCTCTTATAATCTGAATATGATGTACATAAACACAGCCTCACATAAACTTCTAAATATTTAAAGAAGTGTGGGGCCACTGAAAGGGCTCAACAATTAACCGAATTGTCTCCTCTTCCAGAGAACCTTGGATCAACTACTAGCACTATATGGTGGCCCATCTCCAGTTCCCGGGGATCAGATAGACAGACAGACAGACAGACAGAGATAAGGATGGTAGGCCTGCCTGGTCTTTCTTTCTTTCTTATACTTTTTAAAAAATGTTTATTTATTTATTTATTTATTTATTTATTTATTTATTTATCTATTTATTTATTAGATATAAGTACACTGTAGCTGTCTTCAGACACTCCAGAAGAGGGTGTCAGATTCTGGAGAATCTAAATCCCTCTTATGGTCTGCATATGATGTACATAAACACAGCCTCACATATACCTCTAAATATTTAAAGATGGGTGGCGCCACTGAAAGGGCTCAACAATTAACAGCATTGTCTCCTCTTCCAGAGTACCTGGGATCAACTACCAGCAACTATATGGTGGCCCATCTCCAGTTCCAGGGGATCAGACAGACAGACATACAGACAGTGATAAGGATGGCAGGCCTGCCTGATCTTTCTTTCTTTCTTATCCTTTTTAAAAAATTTTTTATTTATATATTTATTTATGTATTTATTAGATATAAGTACACTCTAGCTGTCTTCAGACACTCCAGAAGAGGGTGTCAGATTCTGGAGAATCTAAATCCCTCTTATGGTCTGCATATGATGTACATAAACACAGCCTCGCATATACTTCTAAAAATTTAAAGATGTGTGCGGCCACTGAGAGGGCTCAACAATTAACAGCATTGTCTCCTCTTTCAGAGAACCTGGGATAAACTACCAGCACATTATGGTGGCCCATCTCCAGTTCCAGGGGATCAGACAGACAGACAGACAGACAGTGATAAGGATGGCAGGCCTGCCTGGTCTTTCTTTCTTTCTTATCCTTTTTTAAAAAAAATGTTTGTTTATTTATTTATTTATTTATTTATTTATTTATTTATTTATTTATTATTAGATATAAGTACACTGTAGCTGTTCAGACACTCCAGAAGAGGGTGTCAGATTCTGGAGAATCTAAATCCCTCTTATGGTCTGCATATGAGGTACATAAACACAGCCTCACATATACTTCTAAAAATTTAAAGAAGGGTGGGGCCACTCTAAAAGCTCAACAATTAACAGCATTGTCTCCTCTTCCAGAGTACCTGGGATCAACTACCAGCAACTATATGGTGGCCCATCTCCAGTTCCAGGGGATCAGACAGACAGACATACAGACAGTGATAAGGATGGCAGGCCTGCCTGGTCTTTCTTTCTTTATTATCCTTTTTTAAAAAATGTTAATTTATATATTTATTTATGTATTTTTTAGATATATGTACACTGTAGCTGTCTTCAGACACTCCAGAAGAGGGTGTCAGATTCTGGAGAATCTATATCCCTCTTATGGTCTGCATATTCGGTACATAAACACAGCCTTGCATATACTTCTAAAAATTTAAAGATGGGTGGGGCCACTGAGAGGGCTCAACAATTAACAGCATTGTCTCCTCTTTCAGAGAACCTGGGATAAACTACCAGCACCTTATGGTGGCCCATCTCCAGTTCCAGGGGATCAGACAGACAGACAGACAGAGAGACAGAGATATGGATGGCAGGCCTGCCTGGTCTTTCTGTATTTCTTATACTTTTTAAAAATGTTTATTTATTTATTTATTTATTTATTTATTTATTTATTTATTTATTATTAGATATAAGTACACTGTAGCTGTTCAGACACTCCAGAAGAGGGTGTCAGATTCTGGAGAATCTAAATCCCTCTTATGGTCTGCATATGAGGTACATAAACACAGCCTCACATATACTTCTAAAAATTTAAAGAAGGGTGGGGCCACTCTAAAAGCTCAACAATTAACAGCATTGTCTCCTCTTCCAGAGTACCTGGGATCAACTACCAGCAACTATATGGTGGCCCATCTCCAGTTCCAGGGGATCAGACAGACAGACATACAGACAGTGATAAGGATGGCAGGCCTGCCTGGTCTTTCTTTCTTTCTTATCCTTTTTTAAAAAATGTTTATTTATATATTTATTTATGTATTTATTAGATATAAGTACACTGTAGCTGTCTTCAGACACTCCAGAAGAGGGTGTCAGATTCTGGAGAATCTAAATCCCTTTTATGGTCTGCATATGATGTACATAAACACAGCCTCACGTATACTTCTAAAAATTTAAAGATGTGTGGGGCCACTGAGAGGGCTCAACAATTAACAGCATTGTCTCCTCTTTCAGAGAACCTGGGATAAACTACCAGCACCTTATGGTGGCCCATCTCCAGTTCCTGTGGATCAGACAGACAGACAGACAGAGAGACAGAGATATGGATGGCAGGCCTGACTGGTCTTTCTTTATTTCTTATA
This sequence comes from Mus caroli, assembly GCF_978045245.1. Taxonomy (NCBI): domain Eukaryota; kingdom Metazoa; phylum Chordata; class Mammalia; order Rodentia; family Muridae; genus Mus; species Mus caroli. The sequence goes on from NW_028227278.1 coordinate 4,585,376, forward strand.
CTTTTTAAAAAATGTTTATTTATTCATTTATTTATTTATTTATGTATTTATTAGATATAAGTACACTGTAGCCGTCTTCAGACACTCCAGAAGATGGTGTCAGATTCTGGAGAATCTAAATCCCTCTTATGGTCTGAATATGATGTACATAAACACAGCCTCACATATACTTGTAAAAATTAAAAATGGGTGGGGCCACTGAAAGGGCTAAACAATTAACAGCATTGTCTCCTCTTCCAGAGAACCTGGGATCAACTACAAGCATCTACAAGGTGGCCCATCTCCAGTTCCAGGGGATCAGACAGACAGACAGACAGACAGAGATATGGATGGCAGGCCTGCCTGGTCTTTCTTTCTTTATTATCCTTTTTAAAAAATGTTTATTTATTTTTGTATTTATTAGATATAAGTACACTGTAGCTGTCTTCAGACACTCCAGAAGAGGGTGTCAGATTCTGGAGAATCTAAATCCCTCTTATGGTCTGCATATGATGTACATAAACACAGCCTCACATATACTACTAAAAATTTAACGATGGGTGGGGCCACTGAAAGCGCTCAACAATTAACAGCATTGTCTCCTCTTCCAGAGAACCTGGGATCAACTACTAGCACCTATATGGTGGCCCATCTCCAGTTCCAGGGGATCAGAACGACTAATAGACAGACAGACAGAGATAAGGATGGTAGGCCTGCCTGGTCTTTCTTTTTTTCTTATCCGGTTTAAATAATGTTTATTTATTTATTTATTTATTTATTTATTTATTTATTTATTTATGTATTTATTAGATATAAGTACACTGTAGCTGTCTTCAGACACTCCAGAAGAGGGTGTCAGATTCTGGAGAATCTAAATTCCTCTTATGGTCTGCATATGATGTACATAAACACAGCCTCACATATACTTCTAAATATTTAAAGATCGGTAGGGCCACTTATAGGGCTCAACAATTAACAGCATTGTCTCCTCTTCCAGAGAACCTGGGATCAACTACCAGCAACTTTATGGTAGCCCAACTCCAGTTCCAGGGTATCAGAAAGACAGACAGACAGACAGACAGACAGAGATAAGGATGGCAGGCCTGCCTGGTCTTTCTTTATTTCTTATACTTTTTAAAAAATGTTTATTTATTTATTTATTTATGTATTTATTAGATATAAGTACACTGTAGCTGTCTTCAGACACTCCAGAAGAGGGTGTCAGATTCTGGAGAATCTAAATCCCTCTTATGGTCTGCATATGATGTACATAAACACAGCCTCACATATACTTCTAAATATTTAAAGATGGGTAGGGCCACTGATAGGGCTCAACAATTAACAGCATTGTCTCCTCTTCCAGAGAACCTGGGATCAACTACCAGCAACTTTATGGTAGCCCAACTCCAGTTCCAGGGGTTCAGACAGACAGACAGACAGACAGAGATAAGGATGGCAGGCCAGCCTGGTCTTACTTTCTTTCTTATCCTTTTTAAAAAATGTTTATTTATTTATTTATTTATTTATTTATTTATTTATTTATTTATTAATTATAAGTACACTGTATCTGTCTTCAGTCACTCCAGTAGAGGGTGTCAGATTCTGGAGAATCTAAATCCTCTTATAATCTGAATATGATGTACATAAACACAGCCTCACATAAACTTCTAAATATTTAAAGAAGTGTGGGGCCACTGAAAGGGCTCAACAATTAACCGAATTGTCTCCTCTTCCACAGAACCTTGGATCAACTACCAGCACTATATGGTGGCCCATCTCCAGTTCCCGGGGATCAGATAGACAGACAGACAGACAGACAGAGATATGGATGGCAGGCCTGCCTGGTCTTTCTTTCTTTCTTATACTTTTTAAAAAATGTTTATTTATTTATTTATTTATTTATTTATTTATTTATTTATTTATCTATTTATTTATTAGATATAAGTACACTGTAGCTGTCTTCAGACACTCCAGAAGAGGGTGTCAGATTCTGGAGAATCTAAATTCCTCTTATGGTCTGCATATGATGTACATAAACACAGCCTCACATAAACTTCTAAATATTTAAAGAAGTGTGGGGCCACTGAAAGGGCTCAACAATTAACCGAATTGTCTCCTCTTCCAGAGAACCTTGGATCAACTACCAGCACTATATGGTGGCCCATCTCCAGTTCCCGGGGATCAGATAGACAGACAGACAGACAGACAGAGATATGGATGGCAGGCCTGCCTGGTCTTTCTTTCTTTCTTATACTTTTTAAAAAATGTTTATTTATTTATTTATTTATTTATTTATTTATCTATTTATTTATTAGATATAAGTACACTGTAGCTGTCTTCAGACACTCCAGAATAGGGTGTCAGGTTCTGGTGAATCTAAATCCCTCTTATGGTCTGCATATGATGTACATAAACACAGCCTCACATATACCTCTAAATATTTAAAAATGGGTGGCACCACTGAAAGGGCTCAACAATTAACAGCATTGTCTCCTCTTCCAGAGTACCTGGGATCAACTACCAGCAACTATATGGTGGCCCATCTCCAGTTCCAGGGGATCAGACAGACAGACATACAGACAGTGATAAGGATGGCAGGCCTGCCTGGTCTTTCTTTCTTTCTTATCCTTTTTAAAAAATGTTTATTTATTTATTTATTTATTTATTTATTTATATATTTATTTATTATATATAAGTACACTGTAGCTGTCTTTAGTCACTCCAGTAGAGGGTGTCAGATTCTGGAGAATCTAAATCCTCTTATAATCTGAATATGATGTACATAAACACAGCCTCACATAAACTTCTAAATATTTAAAGAAGTGTGGGGCCACTGAAAGGGCTCAACAATTAACCGAATTGTCTCCTCTTCCAGAGAACCTTGGATCAACTACCAGCACTATATGGTGGCCCATCTCCAGTTCCCGGGGATCAGATAGACAGACAGACAGACAGACAGAGATATGGATGGCAGGCCTGCCTGGTCTTTCTTTCTTTCTTATACTTTTTAAAAAATGTTTATTTATTTATTTATTTATTTATTTATTTATTTATCTATTTATTTATTAGATATAAGTACACTGTAGCTGTCTTCAGACACTCCAGAAGAGGGTGTCAGATTCTGGAGAATCTAAATCCCTCTTATGGTCTGCATATGATGTACATAAACACAGCCTCACATATACCTCTAAATATTTAAAGATGGGTGGCGCCACTGAAAGGGCTCAACAATTAACAGCATTGTCTCCTCTTCCAGAGTACCTGGGATCAACTACCAGCAACTATATGGTGGCCCATCTCCAGTTCCAGGGGATCAGACAGACAGACATACAGACAGTGATAAGGATGGCAGGCCTGCCTGGTCTTTCTTTATTTCTTATACTTTTTAAAAAATGTTTATTTATTTATTTATTTATTTATTTATTAGATATAAGTACACTGTAGCTGTCTTCAGACACTCCAGAAGAGGGTGTCAGATTCTGGAGAATCTAAATCCCTCTTATGGTCTGCATATGATGTACATAAACACAGCCTCACATATACTTCTAAATATTTAAGTATGGGTAGGGCCACTGATAGGGCTCAACAATTAACAGCATTGTCTCCTCTTCTAGAGAACCTGGGATCAACTACCAGCAACTTTATGGTAGCCCAACTCCAGTTCCAGGGGATCAGACAGACAGACAGACAGACAGACATAAGGATGGCAGGCCAGCCTGGTCTTACTTTCTTTCTTATCCTTTTTAAAAAATGTTTATTTATTTATTTATTTATTTATTTATTTATTTATTATATATAAGTACACTGTATCTGTCTTCAGTCACTCCAGTAGAGGGTGTCAGATTCTGGAGAATCTAAATCCTCTTATAATCTGAATATGATGTACATAAACACAGCCTCACATAAACTTCTAAATATTTAAAGAAGTGTGGGGCCACTGAAAGGGCTCAACAATTAACCGAATTGTCTCCTCTTCCAGAGAACCTTGGATCAACTACCAGCACTATATGGTGGCCCATCTCCAGTTCCCGGGGATCAGATAGACAGACAGACAGACAGACAGACAGAGATATGGATGGCAGGCCTGCCTGGTCTTTCTTTCTTTCTTATACTTTTTAAAAAATGTTTATTTATTTATTTATTTATTTATTTATTTATTTATTTATTTATCTATTTATTTATTAGATATAAGTACACTGTAGCTGTCTTCAGACACTCCAGAAGAGGGTGTCAGGTTCTGGAGAATCTAAATCCCTCTTATGGTCTGCATATGATGTACATAAACACAGCCTCATATATACCTCTAAATATTTAAAGATGGGTGGCACCACTGAAAGGGCTCAACAATTAACAGCATTGTCTCCTCTTCCAGAGTACCTGGGATCAACTACCAGCAACTATATGGTGGCCCATCTCCAGTTCCAGGGGATCAGACAGACAGACATACAGACAGTGATAAGGATGGCAAGCCTGCCTGGTCTTTCTTTCTTTCTTATCCTTTTTAAAAAATGTTTATTTATTTATTTATTTATTTATTTATTTATTTCTTATAAGTACACTGTAGCTGTCTTCAGTCACTCCAGTAGAGGGTGTCAGATTCTGGAGAATCTAAATCCTCTTATAATCTGAATATGATGTACATTAACACAGCCTCACATAAACTTCTAAATATTTAAAGAAGTGTGGGGCCACTGAAAGGGCTCAACAATTAACCGAATTGTCTCCTCTTCCAGAGAACCTTGGATCAACTACCAGCACAATATGGTGGCCCATCTCCAGTTCCCGGGGATCAGATAGACAGACAGACAGACAGACAGAGATATGGATGGCAGGCCTGCCTGGTCTTTCTTTCTTTCTTATACTTTTTAAAAAATGTTTATTTATTTATTTATTTATTTATCTATTTATTTATTAGATATAAGTACACTGTAGCTGTCTTCAGACACTCCAGAAGAGGGTGTCAGGTTCTGGAGAATCTAAATCCCTCTTATGGTCTGCATATGATGTACATAAACACAGCCTCATATATACCTCTAAATATTTAAAGATGGGTGGCACCACTGAAAGGGCTCAACAATTAACAGCATTGTCTCCTCTTCCAGAGTACCTGGGATCAACTACCAGCAACTATATGGTGGCCCATCTCCAGTTCCAGGGGATCAGACAGACAGACATACAGACAGTGATAAGGATGGCAAGCCTGCCTGGTCTTTCTTTCTTTCTTATCCTTTTTAAAAAATGTTTATTTATTTATTTATTTATTTATTTATTTATTTATTTATTATAAGTACACTGTAGCTGTCTTCAGTCACTCCAGTAGAGGGTGTCAGATTCTGGAGAATCTAAATCCTCTTATAATCTGAATATGATGTACATAAACACAGCCTCACATAAACTTCTAAATATTTAAAGAAGTGTGGGGCCACTGAAAGGGCTCAACAATTAACCGAATTGTCTCCTCTTCCAGAGAACCTTGGATCAACTACCAGCACAATATGGTGGCCCATCTCCAGTTCCCGGGGATCAGATAGACAGACAGACAGACAGACAGAGATATGGATGGCAGGCCTGCCTGGTCTTTCTTTCTCTCTTATACTTTTTAAAAAATGTTAATTTATTTATTTATTTATTTATTTATTTATTTATTTATTATATATAAGTACACTGTAGCTGTCTTCAGTCACTCCAGTAGAGGGTGTCAGATTCTGGAGAATCTAAATCCTCTTATAATCTGAATATGATGTACATAAACACAGCCTCACATAAACTTCTAAATATTTAAAGAAGTGTGGGGCCACTGAAAGGGCTCAACAATTAACCGAATTGTCTCCTCTTCCAGAGAACCTAGGATCAACTACCAGCACTATATGGTGGCCCATCTCCAGTTCCCGGGGATCAGATAGACAGACAGACAGACAGACAGACAGAGATATGGATGGCAGGCCTGCCTGGTCTTTCTGTATTTCTTATACTTTTTAAAAAATGTTTATTTATTTATTTATTTATTTATCTATTTATTTATTAGATATAAATACACTGTAGCTGTCTTCAGACACTCCAGAAGAGGGTGTCAGATTCTGGAGAATCTAAATCCCTCTTATGGTCTGCATATGATGTACATAAACACAGCCTCATATATACCTCTAAATATTTAAAGATGGGTGGCGCCACTGAAAGGGCTCAACAATTAACAGCATTGTCTCCTCTTCCAGAGTACCTGGGATCAACTACCAGCAACTATATGGTGGCCCATATCCAGTTCCAGGGGATCAGACAGACAGACATACAGACAGTGATAAGGATGGCAGGCCTGCCTGGTCTTTCTTTCTGTCTTATCCTTTTTAAAAAAATGTTTATTTTTATATTTATTCATGTATTTATTAGATATAAGTACACTGTAGCTGTCTTCAGACACTCCAGAAGAGGGTGTCAGATTCTGGAGAATCTAAATCCCTCTTATGGTCTGCATATGATGTACATAAACACAGCCTCACATATACCTCTAAATATTTAACGATGGGTGGCGCCACTGAAAGGGCTCAACAATTAACAGCATTGTCTCCTCTTCCAGAAAACCTGGGATCAACTACCAGCAACTATATGGTGGCCCATCTCCAGTTCCAAACGATCAGACAGACAGACAGACTGACAGAGATAAGGATGGAGGCCTGCCTGGTCTTTCTTTCTTTCTTATACTTTTAAAAAATGTTTATTAATTTAAGTATGTATTTATTAGATATAAGTACACTTTAGCTGTCTTCAGACACTCTAGAAGAGGTTGTCATCTTCTGGGTAATCTAAATCCCTCTTCTGGTCTGCATATGATGTACATAAACACAGCCTCACATATACTTCTAAAAATTTAAAGAAGGGTGGGCCCACTGAAATGGCTCAACAATTAACAGCATTGTCTCCTCTTCCAGAGATCCTTGGATCAACTACAAGCAACTATATGGTGGCCCATCTCAAGTTCCAGGGGATAAGACAGACAGACCGACAGACAGAGATAAGGATGGCAGGCCTGCCTGATTTTTCTTTCTTTCTTATCCTTTAAAAAAATGTTTATTTATTTATTTATTTATTCATTTATTTATTTATTTATTTATTAGATATAAGTACACTGTAGCTGTCTTCAGACTCTCCAGAAGAGGGTGTCAGATTCTGGAGAATCAATATCCCTCTTATGGTCTGCATATGATGTACATGAACACAGCCTCACATATACTTCTAAAAATTTAAAGATGGGTGTGGCCACTGAAAGGGCTCAACAATTAACAGCATTGTCTCCTCTACCAGAGAACCTGGGATCAACTACCAGCAACTATATGGTGGCCCATCTCCAGTTCCAGGGGATCAGACAGACAGACAGACATACAGACAGATAGAGATAAGGATGGCAGGCCTACCTGGTCTTTCATTCTTTCTTATCCTTTTTAAAAAATGTTTATTAATTTAAGTATGTATTTATTAGATATAAGTACACTGTAGCTGTCTTCAAACACTCCCGAAGAGGGTGTCAGATTCTGGAGAATCTATATCCCTCTTATGGTCTGCATATGATTTACATGAACACAGACTCACATATACTTCTAAAAATTTATAGATGGGTGGGGCCACTGAAAGGGCTCAACAATTAACAGCACTGACTCCTCTTCCAGAGAACATGGGATCAACTACCAGCAATTATATGGTGGCCCATCTCTAGTTCCAGGGGAACAGACAGACAGACAGACAGACAAGGATGGGAGGCTTGCCTGGTCTCTCTTTCTTTATTATCCTTTTTGAAAAATGTTTATTTGTTTATTTATGAATTTATTAGATATAAGTACACTGTAGCTGTCTTCAGACACTCTAGAAGAGTGTGTCATCTTCTCGAGAATCTAAATCCCTCTTATGGTCTGCATATGATGTACATAAACACAGCCTCACATATACTTCTAAAAATTTAAAGATGGGTGGGCACACTGAAAGGACTCAACAATTAACAGCATTGTCTCTTCTTCCAGAGAACGTGGGATCAACTACCAGCAACTATATGGTGGCCCATCTCAAGTTCCAGGGGATAAGACAGACAGACAGACAGACAGAGATAAGGATGGCAGGCCGGCCTGATTTTTCTTTCTTTCTTATCCTTTTTAAAAAATGTTTATTTAATTATTTATTTATTCATTTATTTATTTATTTATTTATTTATTTATTTATTTATTTATTAGATATAAGTACACTGTAGCTGTCTTCAGGCACTCCAGAAGAGGGTGTCAGATTCTGGAGAATCTATATCCCTCCTATGGTCTGCATATGATGTACATGAACACAGCCTCACATATACTTCTAAAAATTTAAAGATGGGTGGGGCCACTGAAAGGGCTCAACAATTAAAGGCATTGTCTCCTCTTCCAGAGAACCTGGAATCAACTACCATCAACTATATGGTGGCTCATCTCCAGTTCCAGGGTATCTGACAGACAGACAGACAGACAGACATGGTGGCAGGCCTGCCTGGTCTTTCTTTCTTTCTTATACTTTTAAAAAAATGTTTATTAATTTATTTATGTATTTATTAGATATAAGTACACTGAAGCTGTCTTCAGACACTCTAGAAGAGGGTGTCATATTCTGGAGAATCTAAATCCCTCTTATGGTCTGCATATGATGTACATAAACACAGCCTCACATATACTTCTAAAAATTTAAACATGTGTGGTGCCAATGAAAGGGATCAACAATTAACAGCATTGTCTCCTCTTATAGATAACCTGAGATCAACTACCAGCAACTATATGGTGGCCCATCTCTAGTTCCAGGGGATCAGACAGACAGACAGACATACAGACAGATATAGTTAAGGATGGCAGGCCTACCTGGTCTTTCATTCTTTCTTATCCTTTTTAAAAAATGTTTATTAATTTAAGTATGTATTTATTAGATTTAAGTACACTGTAGCTGTCTTCAAACACTCCCGAAGAGGGTGTCAGATTCTGGAGAATCTAAATCCCTCTTATGGTCTGCATATGATGTACATGAACACAGCCTCACATATACTTCTAAAAATTTAAAGATGGGTGGGGCCACTGAAAGGGCTCAACAATTAACAGCACTGACTCCTCTTCCAGAGAACCTGGGATCAACTACCAGCAATTATATGGTGGCCCATCTCCATTTCCAGGGGATCAGACAGACAGACAGACATACAAGGATGGCAGGCTTGCCTGGTATCTCTTTCTTTATTATCCTTTTTTAAAAATGTTCATTTGTTTATTTATGAATTTATTAGATATAAGTACACTGTAGCTGTCTTTAGACACTCCAGAGAGGGTGTCAGATTCTGGAGAATCTAAATCCCTCTTATGGTCTGCATATGATGTACATAAACACAGCCTCGCATATACTTCTAAAAATTTAAAGATGGGTGGGGCCACTGAAAGGGCTCAACAATTAACAGCATTGTCTCCTCTTCCAGAGAACATGGGATCAACTACAAGCAACTCTATGGTGGCCCATCTCCAGGTCCAGAGGATCAGACAGACAGACAGACAGACAGAGATAAGGATGGCAGGCCTGCCTGGTCTTTCTTTCTTTCTTATCTTTTTTATAAAATGTTTTTTTCTTTATTTATGTATTTATTAGATATAAGTACACTGTATCCGTCATAGACACTCCAAAAGACGGTGTCAGATTCTGGAGAATATAAATCCCTCTTTAAGGGTCTGAATATGATGTACATAAACACAGCATCACATTTACTTCTAGAAATTTAAAGATGGGTGGGGCCACTGAAAGGGCTGAACAATTAACAGCATTGTCTCCTCTTCAGAAGACCTGGGATCAACTATCAGCAACAAAATGGTGGCCCATCTCCAGTTCCAGGAGATCAGACAGACAGACAAACAGAGTGACAGACAGACAGACAAAGATAAGGATGGCAGCCCTGCCTGGTCTTTCTTTCTTTCTTATCCTTTTTAAAAAATGTTTATTTATTTATTTATTTATTTATTTATTTATTTATTTATTTATCAGATATAAGTACACTATAGTTATCTTCAGACACTCCAGAAGAGGGTGTCATATTCTGGAGAATCTAAATCCCTCTTATGGTCTGCATATTCGGTACATAAACACAGCCTCGCATATACTTCTAAAAATTTAAAGACGGGTGGGGCCACTGAAAGGGCTCAACAATTAACAGCATTGTCTCCTCTTCCAGAGAACCTGGGATCAACTACAAGCAACTCTATGGTGGCCCATCTCCAGTTCCAGAGGATCAGACAGACAGACAGACAGACAGACAGAGATAAGGATGGCAGGCCTGCCTAGTCTTTCTTTCTTACTTATCGTTTTTAAAATATGTTTATTTCTTTATTTAGGTATTTATTAGATATAAGTACACTGTATCCGTCATAGACACTCCAAAAGACGGTGTCAGATTCTGGAGAATATAAATCCCACTTTAATGGTGTAAATATGATGTACATAAACACAGCATCACATTTACTTCTAGAAATATAAAGATGGGTTGGGCCACTGAAAGGGCTGAACAATTAACAGCATTGTCTCCTCTTCAGAAGACCTGGGATCAACTACCAGCAACAAAATGGTGGCCCATCTCCAGTTCCAGGAGATCAGACAGACAGACAAACAGAGAGACAGACAGACAGACAAAGATAAGGATGGCAGCCCTGCCTGGTCTTTCTTTCTTTCTTATCCTTTTTAAAAAATGTTTGTTTGTTTATTTATTTATTTATTTATTCATTTATTTATGTATATATTTATGTATTTATTAGATATAAGTACACTGCAGCTATCTTCAGACACTCCAGAAGAGGGTGTCAGATTGTGGAGAATCTAAATCCCTCTTATGGTCTGCATATGATGTACATAAGCACAGCCTCATATATACTTCTAAAAATTTAAAGATGGGTGGGGCCACAGAAAGGGCTCAACAATTAACAGCATTGTCTCCTCTTCCAAAGAACCTTGGATAAACTACCAGCAACTATATGGTGGCCCATCTCCAGTTCTAGGGTATCAGACAGACAGACAGACAGACAGACAGAGATAAGGATGGAGGCCTGCCTGGTCTTTCTTTCTTTCTTATACTTTTAAAAAAATGTTTATTTATTTATTTATTTATTTACTTATTTATTTATTTATTTATTATATATAAGTACACTGTAGCTGTCTTCATACACTCCTGAAGAGGGTGTCAGATTCTGGAGAATCTAAATCCCTCTTATGGTCTGCATATGATGTACATAAACACAGCCTCACATATACTTCTAAAACTTTAAATAGGTGTGGGTCCACTGAAAGGGCTCAACAATTAACAGCATTGTCTCCTCTACCAGAGAACCTGGGATCAACTACCAGCAATTATATGGTGGCCCATCTCCAGTTCCAGGGGATCAGGCAGACAAAGAGACAGACAGACAAGGGTGGCAGGCCTCCCTGGTTTTTCTTTCTTTCTTATCCTTTTTAAAAAATGTTTATTTATTTATTTATGGATTTATTAGATAGAAGTACACTGTAGCTGTCTTCAGACACTCCAGAAGAAGGTGTCAGATTCTGGAGAATATAAATCCCTCTTATGGTCTGCATATGATGGACATAAACACAGATTCACATACACTTCTAAAAATTTAAGATGGGTGGGGCCACTGAAAGGACTCAACAATTAACAGCATTGTCTCTTCTTCCAGAGAACCTGGGATCAACTAACAGCAACTATATGGTGGCCCATCTCCAGTTCCAGGGGATCAGACAGACAGACAGACAGACAGAGATAAGGAGGGCAGGCCTGCCTGGTTTTTCTTTCTTTCTTATCCTTTTAAAATGATGTTTATATATTTATTTATTTATTTATTTATTTATTTATTTATTTATTTATTAGATATAAGTACACTGTAGTTGTCTTCAGACACTCCAGAAGAGGGTGTCAGATTCTGGAGAATCTAAATCCCTCTTATGGTCTGCATATGATGTACATAAACACAGCCTAACATATACTTCTAAAAATTTAAAGATAGGTGGAGCCACTGAAAGGGCTCAACAATTAACAGCATTGTCTCTTCTTCCAGAGAACCTGGGATCAACTAACAGCAACTATATGGTGGCCCATCTCCAGTTCCAAGGGATCAGACAGACAAACAGACAGACTGACAGAGATAAGGATGGAGGCCTGCCTGGTCTTTCTTT
>NW_028227278.1:4602546-4612980 GCF_978045245.1 Mus caroli
TGTAGCTGTGCAGACACTCCAGAAGAGGGTGTCATATTCTTGAGAATCTAAATCCCTCTTATGGTCTGCATATGATGTACATAAACACAGCCTCACATATACTTCTAAAAATTTAAAAAAGGGTGGGGCCACTCTAAAAGCTCAACAATTAACAGCATTGTCTCCTCTTCCAGAATACCAGGGATCGACTACCAGCAACTATATGGTGGCCCATCTCCAGTTCCAGGAGATCAGACAGACAGACATACAGACAGTGCTAAGGATGGCAGGCCTGTCTGGTCTTTCATTCATTCTTATCCTTTTTAAAAAAAATGTTTATTTATATATTTATTTATGGATTTATTAGATATAAGTACACTGTAGCTGTCTTCAGACACTGCAGAAGAGGGTGTCAGATTCTAGAGAATCTAAATCCCTCTTATGGTCTGCATATGATGTACATAAACACAGCCTCACATATACTTCTAAAAATTTAAAGATGTGTGGGGCCACTGAGAGGGCTCAATAATTAACAGCATTGTCTCCTTTTTCAGAGAACCTGGGATAAACTACCAGCACCTTATGGTGGGCCATCTCCAGTTCCAGTGGATCAGACAGACAGACAGACAGAGAGACAGTGATAAGGATGGCAGGCCTGCCTGGTCTTTCTTTATTTCTTATACTTTTTAAAAAATGTTTATTTATTTATTTATTTATTTATTTATTTATTTATTTATGAATTTATTAGATATAAGTACACTGTAGCTGTTCAGACACTCCAGAAAAGGGTGTCAGATTCTGGAGATTCAAAATCCCTCTTATGGTCTGCATATGATGTACATAAACACAGCCTAACATATACTTCTAAAAATTAAAAGATGTGTGGGGCCACTGAAAGGGCTCAACAATTAACAGCATTGTCTCCTCTTATAGAGAACCTGGGATCAACTACCAGCAACTATATGGTGGTCCATCTCCAGTTCCAGGGGATCAGAAGACAGACAGACAGACAGTGATAAGGATGGCAGTCTTCCTGGCCTTTCTTTCTTATCCTTTTTTTTTTAAATGTTTGTTTATTTATTTATTTATTTATTTATTTATTTATTTATTTATTTATTAGATATAAGTACACTGTAGCTGTTCAGACACTCCAGAAGAGGGTGTCAGATTCTGGAGAATCTAAATCCCTCTTATGGTCTGCATATGATGTACATAAACACAGCCTCACATATATTTCTAAAAATTTAAAGAAGAGTGCGGCCACTCTAAAAGCTCAACAATTAACAGCATTGTCTCCTCTTCCAGAGTACCTGGGATCAACTACCAGCAACTATATGGTGGCCCATCTCCTGTTCAGGGGATCAGACAGACAGACATACAGACAGTGATAAGGATGGCAGGCCTGCCTGGTCTTTATTTCTTTCTTATCCTTTTTTAAAAAATGTTTATTTATATATTTATTTATGTATTTATTAGATATAAGTACACTGTAGCTGTCTTCAGACACTCCAGAAGAGGGTGTCAGATTCTGGAGAATCTAAATCCCTCTTATGGATTGCATATGATGTACATAAACACAGCCTCACATATACTTCTAAAAATTTAAAGATGTGTGGGGCCACTGAGAGGGCTCAACAATTAACAGCATTGTCTCCTCTTTCAGAGAACCTGGGATAAACTACCAGCACCTTATGGTGGCCCATCTCCAGTTCCAGTGGATCAGACAGACAGACAGACAGACAGAGAGACAGAGATAAGGATGGCAGGCCTGCCTGGTCTTTCTTTATTTCTTATACTTTTTAAAAAATGTTTATTTATTTATTTATTTATTTATTAGATATAACTACACTGTAGCCGTGTTCAGACACTCCAGAAGAGGGAGTCAGATTCTAGAGAATCTAAATCCCTCTTATGGTCTGAATATGATGTATATAAACACAGCCTCACATATACTTAAAAAATTAAAAGGCCACTGAAAGGACTCAACAATTAACAGCATTTTCTCCTCTTCCAGAGAACCTGGGATCAACCTCCAGCACCTACAAAGTGGCCCATCTCCAGTTCCAGGGCATCAGACAGACAGACAGACAGACAGAGATAAGGATGGCAGGCCTGCATGGTCTTTCTTTCTTTCTTATCCTTTTTAAAAAATATTTATTTATTTATTTATTTATTTATTTATTTATGTAATTATTAGATATAAGTACACTGTAGCTGTTCAGACACTCCAGTAGAGGGTGTCAGATTCTGGAGAATCTAAATCCCTCTTATGGTCTCCATATGATGTACATAAACACAGCCTAACATATACTTCTAAAAATTAAAAGATCTGTGGGGACACTGAAAGGGCTCAACAATTAACAGCATTGTCTCGTCTTATAGAGAACCTGGGATCAACTACCAGCAACTATATGGTGGTCCATCTCCAGTTCCAGGGGATCAGACAGACAGACAGACAGACAGTGATAAGGATGGCAGGTCTGCCTGGTCTTTCTTTCTTTCTTATCCTTTTTTTAAAAAAATGTTTGTTTATTTATTTATTTATTTATTCATTTATTTATTTATTTATTTATTAGATATAAGTACACTGTAGCTGTTCAGACACTCCAGAAGATGGTGTCAGATTCTGGAGAATCTAAATCCCTCTTATGGTCTGCATATGATGTACATAAACACAGCCTCACATATACTTCTAAAAATTTAAAGATGGGTGGGGCCACTGAAAGGGCTCAACAATTAACAGCACTGACTCCTCTTCTAGAGAACCTGGGATCAACTACCAGCAACTATTCGTGGCCCATCTCCAGTTCCCAGAGATCAGATAGACAGACAGACAGACAGACAGAGGTGGAAAATAAGAAAATCACACTGTAGGACCCAGAATTACGAAAAAAATTGAAAAAATGTGGAAAATGAGAAAATCACATGCAGGGCCCAGAATATTTCGAGAAACACTGAAAAACGTGAAAATTAAAAATTCACACTGTTGGACACAGAATATGGCGAGAAACCATGAAAAAGTGGATAATTAAAATTCACACTGCAGGACACAGAATATGCCAAGAAACCCTGAAAACGTGGAAAATTAAAAATTAACACTGAAGGACCTGGAATATGGCAAGAAAACCTGAAAAACGTGGAAATGAGAAAAATCACAGTGTAGGACCCAGAATATGAAGAAAAAACCTGTAAAACGTGAAAAATTAAAAATTCACACTGAAGAACCCAGAATATTGCGAGAAAATCTGAAAAACGTGGAAAATGAAAAATACACGCTGTAGGACCCAGAACATGGCAAGAAACCCTGAAAGAGTAGAAAATTAAAAACTCACACTGAAGGACCCCAAATATGGCGAGAGAACCTGAAAAAACTAGAAAATTAAAAATTCACACTGAAGGACTTGGAATATGGCGATAAAACCTGAAAAACGAGGAAAATTAAAAAATCACACTGAAGGACCCCAAATATAGTGAGAAAATCTGAAAAAGCTGGAAAATGAGAATAATCACACTGTAGGACCCAGAATTGTGAAAAATCTTGAAAAACGTCGAAAATGAGAAAATCACTCTGTAGGACACAGAATATGGCAAGAAACCCTGAGAAATGTGGAAAATTAAAAATACACTCTGTAGCACCCAGAATATGGCAAAAAACCCTCAAAAAAGTAGAAAATTAAAAACTCACACTGAAGGACCCCGAATATGGCGAGAAAAACAGAAAAAGGTGGAAAGTCAAAATAATCACACTGTATTACCCAGAATTACGAAAAAACATGAAAAAATTCGAAAATGAGAAAATCACACTGTAGGACCCAGAATATGGGGAGAAATCCTGAGAAACGTGGAAAATAAAAAATACACTCTGTAGCACCCAGAATATGGCAAGAAACCCTCAAAAAAGTAGAAAATTAAAAACTCACACTGAAGGACCCCGAATATGGCGAGAAAACATGAAAAAGGTAGAAAATGAGAATAAACACAATGTATTACCCAGAATTACAAAAACATGAAAAACATCGAAAATGAGAAAATCACACTTGTAGGACCCAGAAATATGAAAAAACTTGAAAAACGTGGAAAATGAGAAAATCACACTGCAGAAACCAGAATATGCTGAACAACCATGAAAAACCTGAAAATTAAAAATTCACACTGTTGGACACAGAATATGGTGAGAAACCATGAAAAGACTGGACAATTAAAAATTCACACTTTATTACCCAGATATGGAGAGAAATACTGAAAACCGTGGAAAAAAATTCACACTGAAGGACCTGGAATACGACAGGACCTGGAATACGGCAAGAGACCCTGAAATACATGGAAATGAGAAAATCACACAGTAGGACCCAGAATATGACGAAAAAACCTGAAAAAGGTAAAATATTAAAATATCACACGGAAGGACCCGGAATATGGCGAAAAACCTGAAAAACGAGGAAGATAAAAAACTAACACTGAAGGACACAGAATATGGCGAGAAAACCTGAAAAGAGTAGAAAATTAAAAATTCACACTGAAAGACCCCGAATATGATGAGAAAACCTGAAAAAAATGGAAAATGAGAATAATCACACTGTAGGACCCAGATTATGACCAGAAACCCTGAAAACGTGGAAAATTAAAAGTACATGCTGTAGGACCCAGAATATGGCGAGAAAACCTGAAAAGAGTAGAAAATTAAAAATTCACACTGAAAGACCCCGAATATGATGAGAAAAACTGAAAAAGGTGGAAAATGAGAATAATCACACTGTAGGACCCAGATTATGCCCAGAAACCCTGAAAACCTGGAAAATTAAAAATACATGCTGTATAACCCAGAATATGCCAAGAAACCCTGAAAAAGTTTGAAAATTACAAACTCACACTGTAGGACCCCAAATATGGTGAGAAACCCTCCAAAAGGTGGAAAATGAGAAAATCACACTGCAGCACCCAGAATATGCCGAGAAAATGTGAAAAACGTGAAAATTAAAAATTCACACTAACGGACCCAGAATATGGCGAGAAACAATTAATAAAAAAGTACAAAATTAAAAACTCACAGTGAAGGAGCCCAAACATGGCGAGAAAACCTGAAAAAGGTGGAAAATGAGAAAATCACACTGTAGGACCCAGAATTACGAAAAAAATTGAAAAAATGTGGAAAATGAGAAAATCACATGCAGGGCCCAGAATATTTCGAGAAACACTGAAAAACGTGAAAATTAAAAATTCACACTGTTGGACACAGAATATGGCGAGAAACCATGAAAAAAGTGGATAATTAAAATTCACACTGCAGGACACAGAATATGCCAAGAAACCCTGAAAACGTGGAAAATTAAAAATTAACACTGAAGGACCTGGAATATGGCAAGAAAACCTGAAAAACGTGGAAATGAGAAAAATCACAGTGTAGGACCCAGAATATGAAGAAAAAAAGCTGTAAAACGTGAAAAATTAAAAATTCACACTGAAGAACCCAGAATATTGCGAGAAAATCTGAAAAACGTGGAAAATGAAAAATACACACTGTAGGACCCAGAACATGGCAAGAAACCCTGAAAGAGTAGAAAATTAAAAACTCACACTGAAGGACCCCAAATATGGCAAGAAACCCTGAAAAAAGTAGAAAATTACAAACTGACACTGAAGAACCCCAATTATGGCGAGAAAACCTGAAAAAGGTGGAAAATGAGAAAATCACACTGTAGGACCCAGAATTACGAAAAAACTTGAAAATATCGAAAATGAGAAAATCACACTGTAGGATCCAGAATATGCCAAGAAACCCTGAAAACGTGAAAAATTAAAAATACAACGTTTAGGACCCAGAATACGGCGAGAAACCCTGAAAAAAGTAGAAAATTACAAACTCACACTGAAGGACCCGAAAAATGGTCTGAAAGGTTGAAAAAGGTGGAAAATGAGAAAATCACACTGTAGGACCCAGAATTACGAAAAAAATTGAAAAACGTGGAAAATGAGAAAATCATACTGCAGGACCCAGAATATGCCGAGAAACCCTGAAAATCATGAAAATTAAAAATTCACACTGTCAGACACATAATATGGCGAGAAACCATGAAAGAAGTGGAAAATTAAAAATTCACACTGTATTACCCAGAATATGGCGAGACATACTGAAAAACGTGGAAAATTAAAAATTCACACTGAAGGACCCGGGATATGGCCAGGAAACCTGAAAAACGAGGAAAATTCAAAACTCACATGGTAGGAACCAGAATAAGGCAAGAAAACCTGAAAAACGTGGAAATGAGAAAATCAAACTGTAGGACCCAGAATATGACAAAGAAAAACCTGAAAAAATTACAAAATTAAAAATTCACACTGAAAGACCCCGAATATGGTGAGAAAACCTGAAAAGGTGGAAAATGAGAATAATCACACTGTAGGACACAGAATGGCAAAAAAAAAAAAAAAAAAAACTTGAAAAATGTCGAAAACGAGAAAATCACACTGTAGGACCCAGAATATGACGAAAAAACCTGGAAAACGTGGAAAATTAAAAATGCACGCTGTAGGACCCAAAATATGCCGAGAAACCCTGAAAAACGTGAAAATTAAAAATTCACACTGAAGGACCTGGAATACAGTAAGGTAACCTGAAAAACGTGGAAATGAGAAAATCACAATTTAGGACCCAGAATATGACGAAAAAAACTGAAACACGTGGAAAATGAAAAATACACGCTGTAGGACACAGAATATGTCGAGAAACCCTGAAAAATTAGAAAATTAAAAACTCACACTGAAGGACCCCAAATATGGCGAGAGAACCTGAAAAAACTAGAAAATTAAAAATTCACACTGAAGGACTTGGAATATGGCGATAAAACCTGAAAAACGAGGAAAATTAAAAAATCACACTGAAGGACCCCAAATATAGTGAGAAAATCTGAAAAAGCTGGAAAATGAGAATAATCACACTGTAGGACCCAGAATTGTGAAAAAACTTGAAAAACGTCGAAAATGAGAAAATCACTCTGTAGGACACAGAATATGGCAAGAAACCCTGAGAAATGTGGAAAATTAAAAATACACTCTGTAGCACCCAGAATATGGCAAAAAACCCTCAAAAAAGTAGAAAATTAAAAACTCACACTGAAGGACCCCGAATATGGCGAGAAAAACAGAAAAAGGTGGAAAGTCAAAATAATCACACTGTATTACCCAGAATTACGAAAAAACATGAAAAAATTCGAAAATGAGAAAATCACACTGTAGGACCCAGAATATGGGGAGAAATCCTGAGAAACGTGGAAAATAAAAAATACACTCTGTAGCACCCAGAATATGGCAAGAAACCCTCAAAAAAGTAGAAAATTAAAAACTCACACTGAAGGACCCCGAATATGGCGAGAAAACATGAAAAAGGTAGAAAATGAGAATAAACACAATGTATTACCCAGAATTACAAAAACATGAAAAACATCGAAAATGAGAAAATCACACTTGTAGGACCCAGAAATATGAAAAAACTTGAAAAACGTGGAAAATGAGAAAATCACACTGCAGAAACCAGAATATGCTGAACAACCATGAAAAACCTGAAAATTAAAAATTCACACTGTTGGACACAGAATATGGTGAGAAACCATGAAAAGACTGGACAATTAAAAATTCACACTTTATTACCGAGATATGGAGAGAAATACTGAAAACCGTGGAAAAAAATTCACACTGAAGGACCTGGAATACGACAGGACCTGGAATACGGCAAGAGACCCTGAAATACATAGAAATGAGAAAATCACACAGTAGGACCCAGAATATGACGAAAAAACCTGAAAAAGGTAAAATATTAAAATATCACACGGAAGGACCCGGAATATGGCGAAAAACCTGAAAAACGAGGAAGATAAAAAATTAACACTGAAGGACACAGAATATGGCGAGAAAACCTGAAAAGTGTAGAAAATTAAAAATTCACACTGAAAGACCCCGAATATGATGAGAAAACCTGAAAAAGGTGGAAAATGAGAATAATCACACTGTAGGACCCAGATTATGACCAGAAACCCTGAAAACCTGGAAAATTAAAAATACATGCTGTATAACCCAGAATATGCCAAGAAACCCTGAAAAAGTTTGAAAATTACAAACTCACACTGTAGGACCCCAAATATGGTGAGAAACCCTCCAAAAGGTGGAAAATGAGAAAATCACACTGCAGCACGCAGAATATGCCGAGAAAATGTGAAAAACGTGAAAATTAAAAATTCACACTAACGGACCCAGAATATGGCGAGGAACAATTAATAAAAAAGTACAAAATTAAAAACTCACAGTGAAGGAGCCCAAACATGGCGAGAAAACCTGAAAAAGGTGGAAAATGAGAAAATCACACTGTAGGACCCAGAATTACGAAAAAAATTGAAAAAATGTGGAAAATGAGAAAATCACATGCAGGGCCCAGACTATTTCGAGAAACACTGAAAAACGTGAAAATTAAAAATTCACACTGTTGGACACAGAATATGGCGAGAAACCATGAAAAAAGTGGATAATTAAAATTCACACTGCAGGACACAGAATATGCCAAGAAACCCTGAAAACGTGGAAAATTAAAAATTACACTGAAGGACCTGGAATATGGCAAGAAAACCTGAAAAACGTGGAAATGAGAAAAATCACAGTGTAGGACCCAGAATATGAAGAAAAAAAGCTGTAAAACGTGAAAAATTAAAATTCACACTGAAGAACCCAGAATATTGCGAGAAAATCTGAAAAACGAGGAAAATGAAAAATACACACTGTAGGACCCAGAACATGGCAAGAAACCCTGAAGAGTAGAAAATTAAAAACTCACACTGAAGGACCCCAAATATGGCAAGAAACCCTGAAAAAAGTAGAAAATTACAAACTGACACTGAAGAACCCCAATTATGGCGAGAAAACCTGAAAAAGGTGGAAAATGAGAAAATCACACCTGTAGGACCCAGAATTACGAAAAAACTTGAAAATATCGAAAATGAGAAAATCACACTGTAGGATCCAGAATATGCCAAGAAACCCTGAAAACGTGAAAAATTAAAAATACAACGTTTAGGGACCCAGAATACGGCGAGAAACCCTGAAAAAAGTAGAAAATTACAAACTCACACTGAAGGACCCGAAAAATGGTCTGAAAGGTTGAAAAAGGTGGAAAATGAGAAAATCACACTGTAGGACCCAGAATTACGAAAAAAATTGAAAAACGTGGAAAATGAGAAAAATCATACTGCAGGACCCAGAATATGCCGAGAAACCCTGAAAATCATGAAAATTAAAAATTCACACTGTCAGACACATAATATGGCGAGAAACCATGAAAGAAGTGGAAAATTAAAAATTCACACTGTATTACCCAGAATATGGCGAGACATACTGAAAAACGTGGAAAATTAAAAATTCACACTGAAGGACCCGGGATATGGCCAGAAACCTGAAAAACGAGGAAAATTCAAAACTCACATGGTAGGAACCAGAATAAGGCAAGAAAACCTGAAAAACGTGGAAATGAGAAAATCAAACTGTAGGACCCAGAATATGACAAAGAAAAACCTGAAAAAATTACAAAATTAAAAATTCACACTGAAAGACCCCGAATATGGCGAGAAAACCTGAAAAGGTGGAAAATGAGAATAATCACACTGTAGGACACAGAATGGAAAAAAAAAAAAAAAACATGAAAAATGTCGAAAATGAGAAAATCACACTGTAGGACCCAGAATATGACGAAAAAAACTGAAAAACGTGGAAAATTAAAAATGCACGCTGTAGGACCCAAAATATGCGAGAAACCCTGAAAAACGTGAAAATTAAAAATTCACACTGAAGGACCTGGAATACAGTAAGATAACCTGAAAAACGTGGAAATGAGAAAATCACAATTTAGGACCCAGAATATGACGAAAAAAACTGAAACACGTGGAAAATGAAAAATACACGCTGTAGGACACAGAATATGTCAAGAAACCCTGAAAAATTAGAAAATTAAAAACTCACACTGAAGGACCCCAAATATGGCGAGAGAACCTGAAAAAACTAGAAAATTAAAAATTCACACTTAAGGACTTGGAATATGGCTATAAAACCTGAAAAACGAGGAAAATTAAAAAATCACACTGAAGGACCCCAAATATAGTGAGAAAACCTGAAAAAGCTGGAAAATGAGAATAATCACACTGTAGGACCCAGAATTGTGAAAAAACTTGAAAAACGTCAAAAATGAGAAAATCACACTGTAGGACACAGAATATGGGGAGAAATCCTGAGAAACGTGGAAAATAACAAATACACTCTGTAGCACCCAGAATATGGCAAAAAACCCTCAAAAAAGTAGAAAATTAAAAACTCACACTGAAGGACCCCGAATATGGCGAGAAAAACAGAAAAAGGTGGAAAGTGAAAATAATCACACTGTATTACCCAGAATTACGAAAAAACATGAAAAAAATCGAAAAT
>NW_028227278.1:4613080-4630580 GCF_978045245.1 Mus caroli
ACAATGCTGTTAATTGTTGAACACTTTCAGTGGCTCCACCCATCGTTAAATTTTTAGTAGTATATGTGAGGCTGTGTTTATGTACATCATATGCAGACCATAAGAGGGATTTAGATTCTCCAGAATCTGACACCCTCTTCTGGAGTGTCTGAAGACAGCTACAGTGTACTTATATCTAATAAATACATAAATAAATAAACATTTTTTAAAAAGGATAATAAAGAAAGAAAGACCAGGCAGGCCTGACATCCTAATCTCTGTCAGTCTGTCTGTCTGTCAGACTGTCTGATCCCTTGGAACTGGAGATGGGCCACGATATAGTTGCTGTTAGTTGATCCCAGGTTCTCTGGAAGAGGAGACAATGCTATTAATTGTTGAGCCCTTTCAGTGGCTCCACCTATCTTTAAATTTTTAGAAGTATATGTTAGGCTGTGTTTATGTACATCATATGCAGACCATAAGAGGGATTTAGTTTCTCCAGAATCTGACACCCTCTTCTGGAGTGTCTGAAGACAACTACAGTGTACTTATATCTAATAAATACAAACATATATAAATAAATAAATAAATAAACATTATTTTAAAACCATAAGAAAGAAAGAAAGACCAGGCAGGACTGCCATACTTATCTCTGTCTGTCTGTCTGTCTGTCTGATCCCCTGGAACTGGAGATGGGCCACCTTGTAGGTGCTGGTAGTTGATCCCAGGTTCTCTGGAAGAGGAGACAATGCTGTTAATTGTTGAGCCCTTTCAGTGGCCCCACCCATTTTAATTTTTACAAGTATATGTGAGGATGTGTTTATGTACATCATATTCAGACCATAAGAGGGATTTAGATTCTCCAGAATCTGACACCATCTTCTGGAGTGTCTGAAGACGGCTACAGTGTACTTATATCTAATAAATACATAAATAAATAAATAAATGAATAAATAAATAAACATTTTTTAAAAAGTAAAAGAAATAAAGAAAGACCAGTCAGGCCTGCCATCCATATCTCTGTCTCTCTGTCTGTCTGTCTGTCTGATCCACTGGAACTGGAGATGGGCCACCATAAGGTGCTGGTAGTTTATCCCAGGTTCTCTGAAAGAGGAGACAATGCTGTTAATTGTTGAGCCCTCTCAGTGGCCCCACACATCTTTAAATTTTTAGAAGTATATGTGAGGCTGTGTTTATGTACATCATATGCAGACCATAAAAGGGATTTAGATTCTCCAGAATCTGACACCCTCTTCTGGAGTGTCTGAACAGCTACAGTGTACTTATATCTAATAATAAATAAATAAATAAATAAATAAATAAATAAATAAATAAATAAACATTTTTTTAAAAAAAGGATAAGAAAGAAAGAAAGACCAGGCAGGCCTGCCATCCTTATCACTGTCTGTCTGTCTGTCTGTCTGATCCCCTGGAACTGGAGATGGGCCACCTTTTAGGTGCTGGTAGTTGATCCCAGGTTCTCTGGAAGAGGAGACAATGCTGTTAATTTTTGAGTCCTTTCAGTGGCCCCAACTATTTATAATTTTTAGAAGTATATGTGAGGCTGTGTTTATGTACATCTTATTCAGACCATAAGAGGGATTTAGATTCTCTAGAATCTGACACCCTCTTCTGGAGTGTCTGAAGACGGCTACAGTGTACTTATATCTAATAAATACATAAATAAATAAATAAATAAATAAATAAATAAATAAATAAATAAACATTTTTTAAAAAGTATAAGAAATAAAGAAAGACCAGGCAGGCCTGCCATCCATATCTCTGTCTCTCTGCCTGTCTGTCTGTCTGATCCCCTGGAACTGGAGATGGGCCACCATAAGGTGCTGGTAGTTTATCCCAGGTTCTCTGAAAGAGGAGACAATGCTGTTAATTGTTGAGCCCTCTCAGTGGCCCCACCCATCTTTAAATTTTTAGAAGTATATGCAAGGCTGTGTTTATGTACATCATATTCAGACCATAAGAGGGATTTAGATTCTCTAGAATCTGACACCCTCTTCTGGAGTGTCTGAAGACGGCTACAGTGTACTTATATCTAATAAATACATAAATAAATAAATAAATAAATAAATAAATAAATAAATAAATAAACATTTTTTAAAAAGTATAAGAAATAAAGAAAGACCAGGCAGGCCTGCCATCCATATCTCTGTCTCTCTGTCTGTCTGTCTGTCTGATCCCCTGGAACTGGAGATGGGCCACCATAAGGTGCTGGTAGTTTATCCCAGGTTCTCTGAAAGAGGAGACAATGCTGTTAATTATTGAGCCCTCTCAGTGGCCCCACCCATCTTTAAATTTTTAGAAGTATATGCAAGGCTGTGTTTATGTACCGAATATGCAGACCATAAGAGGGATTTAGAGATTAGTTAGGGAAGCAGAAACCGGCCTGAGTAGGACCACAGGCCTCATCCAGCCGGATCAGCGCCGGGGTATCGGGAGCGCAGGGTTGCCTGACACCCGCCAGCTACCCACGACCCCCGCCGCAGGATTTTGGGACTGCTGGATCTTAAGACTTCTGGAGAGTGGAACACAGCTTCTGCTCCAATCCAATTGCACGCGGGACCAGAGACTGCATTAGTTAGGGAAGCAGAAAAACGGCCTGAGTAGGACCACAGGCCTCTTCCGGCTGGACCAGCACCGGGGTACCTTCAGCTACCCACGACCCCCGCCGCAGGATTTAGAGACTGCTGGTGAGTGGAACACAGTTTCTGCTCCAATCTTTAAATAGTGACAACGATAACAACTAACCCCAGAGATTACCAAATGGCGAAAGGTAAACGTAATAATCTTACTAACAGAAACCAAGACCACTCACCATCATCAGAACCCAGCACCCCCACTTCGCCCAGTCCAGGGCACCCCAACACACCGGAAAAGCTAGACACGGATTTAAAAGCATATCTCCTGATGATGGTAGAGGACTTCAAGAAGGACTTTAATAACACACTTAAAGAAATGCAGGAGAACACTGCTAAAAAGGCAGAAGACAATAAAGAGGAAGCACAAAAATCCCTTAAAGAATTGCAGGAGAACACTGCTAAAGAGTTACAAATCCTTAAAGAAAAACATGATAACATAATCAAACAGGTAGAAGTCCTTACAGAAAAACAGGAAAACACATCCAAACAGATGATGGAAATGAACAAAACCATACTAGACCTAAAAAGGGAAGTAGACACAATAAAGAAAACCCAAAATGAGGCAACACTGGAGATAGAAACCCTAGGAAAGAAATCTGGAACCATAGATACGAGCATCAGCAACAGAATACAAGAGATGGAAGAGAGAATCTCAGGTGCAGAAGATTCCATAGAGAACATCGGCACAACAATCAAGGAAAATGTAAAATGCAAAAAGATCCTAACTCAAAACATCCAAGAAATACAGGACATAATGAGAAGACCAAACCTACGGATAATAGGAGTGGATGAGAATGAAGATTTTCAACTCAAAGGACCAGCAAACATCTTCAACAAAATTATAGAAGAAAACTTCCCAAATCTAAAGAAAGAGATGCCCATGAACATACAAGAAGCCTACAGAACTCCAAATAGACTGGACCAGAAAAGAAATACCTCCCGACACATAATAATCAGAGCAACAAATGCTCTAAATAAAGATAGAATACTAAAAGCAGTAAGAGGAAAAGGCCAAGTAACATATAAAGGCAAGCCTATCAGAATTACACCAGACTTTTCACCAGAGACTATGAAAGCCAGAAGATCCTGGACAGATGTTATACAGACACTAAAAGAACACAAATTCCAGCCCAGGCTACTATACCCAGCCAAACTCTCAATTAACATAGATGGAGAAACCAAAGTATTCCACGACAAAACCAAATTCACACATTATCTCTCCACGAATCCAGCCCTTCAAAGGATAATAACAGAAAAAAAACCAATACAAGGACAGGAACCACGCCCTAGAAACAACAAGAAGGTAATCCCTCAACAAACCTAAAAGTAGACAGCCACAAGAACAAAATGCCAACTTTAACAACAAAAATAACAGGAAACAACAATTACTTTTCCTTAATATCTCTTAATATCAATGGACTCAACTCCCCGATAAAAAGACATAGACTAACAAACTGGCTACACAAACAAGACCCAACATTTTGCTGCTTACAGGAAACTCATCTCAGAGAAAAGGATAGACACTACCTCAGAATGAAAGGCTGGAAAACAATTTTCCAAGCAAATGGCATGAAGAAACAAGCTGGAGTAGCCATTCTAATATCTGATAAGATTGACTTCCAACCCAAAGTCATTAAAAAAGACAGGGAGGGACACTTCATACTCATCAAAGGTAAAATCCTCCAAGAGGAACTATCAATCCTGAATATCTATGCTCCAAATACAAAGGCAGCCACATTCATTAAAGAAACTTTAGTAAAGCTCAAAGCACACATTGCACCTCATACAATAATAGTGGGAGACTTCAACACACCACTTTCACAAATGGACAGATCATGGAAACAGAAACTAAACAGGGACACAGTGAAACTAAGAGAAATTATGAATCAAATGGATCTGGCAGATATCTACAGAACATTCTATCCTAAAACAAAAGGATATACCTTCTTCTCAGCACCTCATGGTACCTTCTCCAAAATTGACCACATAATTGGTCACAAAACAGGCCTCAACAGATATAAAAATATTGAAATTGTCCCATGCATCCTATCAGATCACCATGGACTAAGGCTGATCTTCAATAACAAAATAAATAATAGAAAGCCAACCTTCACGTGGAAACTGAACAACACTCTTCTCAATGATACCTTGGTCAAGGAAGGAATAAAGAAAGAAATTAAGGACTTTTTAGAGTTCAATGAAAATGAAGCCACAACATACCCAAACTTATGGGACGCAATGAAAGCATTTTTAAGAGGAAAACTCATAGCTCTGAGTGCCTCCAAAAGGAAACTAGAGAGAGCACACATTAGCATCTTGACAACACACCTAAAAGCACTAGAACAAAAGGAAGCAAATTCACCCAAGAGGAGTAGACGGCAGGAAATAATCAAACTCAGGGGTGAAATCAACCAAGTGGAAACAAGAAAAACTATTCAAAGAATCAACCAATCAAGGAGCTGGTTCTTTGAGAAAATCAACAAGATAGATAAACCCTTAGCCAGACTCACTAGAGGGCACAGGGAAAGCATCCTAATTAACAAAATCAGAAATGAAAAAGGAGACATAACAACAGATCCTGAAGACATCCAAAACACCATCAGATCCTTCTACCAAAGGCTATACTCAACAAAACTGGAGAACCTGGATGAAATGGAGAAGTTCCTAGACAGATACCAGGTACCAAAGTTGAATCAAGATCAGGTTAATGATCTAAACAGCCCTATATCCCCCAAAGAAATAGAAGCAGTCATTAATAGTCTCCCAACTAAAAAAAGCCCAGGACCAGATGGGTTTAGTGCAGAGTTCTATCAGACCTTCAAAGAAGATCTAATCCCAGTTCTTCACAAACTATTCCACAAAATAGAAACAGAAGGTACTCTACCCAACTCATTCTATGAAGCCACAATTACTCTGATACCTAAACCACAAAAAGACCCAACAAAGATAGAAAACTTCAGACCAATATCCCTTATGAATATTGATGCAAAAATCCTCAATAAAGTTCTTGCTAACCGAATCCAAGAACACATCAAAACAATCATCCATCCTGACCAAGTAGGTTTCATCCCAGGGATGCAGGGATGGTTCAATATACGGAAATCCATCAACGTAATCCAGTATATAAACAAACTCAAAGACAAAAACCACATGGTCATCTCGTTAGATGCGGAAAAAGCATTTGATAAGATCCAACACCCATTCATGATAAAAGTCTTGGAAAGATCAGGAATTCAAGGCCCATACCTAAACATGATAAAAGCAATCTACAGCAAACCAGTAGCCAACATCAAAGTAAATGGTGAGAAGCTTGAAGCAATCCCTCTAAAATCAGGGACTAGACAAGGCTGTCCACTTTCTCCATACCTATTCAACATTGTACTTGAAGTCCTAGCCAGAGCAATTCGACAACAAAAGGAGATCAAAGGGATACAAATTGGAAAAGATGAAGTCAAAATATCACTCTTTGCAGATGATATGATAGTATATATAAGTGACCCTAAAAATTCCACCAGAGAACTCCTAAGCCTGATAAACAGCTTCGGTGAAGTAGCTGGATATAAAATTAACTCAAACAAATCAATGGCCTTTCTCTACAAAAAGAATAAACAGGCTGAGAAAGAAATTAGGGAAACAACACCCTTCTCAATAGTCACAAATAATATAAAATATCTTGGCGTGACTCTAACTAAGGAAGTGAAAGATCTGTATAATAAAAACTTCAAGTCTCTGAAGAAAGAAATTCTAGAAGATCTCAGAAGATGGAAAGATCTCCCATGCTCATGGATTGGCAGGATCAACATTGTAAAAATGGCTATCTTGCCAAAAGCAATCTACAGATTCAATGCAATCCCCATCAAAATTCCAAATCAATTCTTCAACGAATTAGAAAGTGCAATCTGCAAATTCATCTGGAATAACAAAAAACCTAGGATAGCAAAAACTCTTCTCAAGGATAAAAGAACCTCTGGTGGAATCACCATGCCGGACCTAAAGCTCTACTACAGAGCAATTGTGATAAAAACTGCATGGTACTGGTATAGTGACAGACAAATAGACCAATGGAATAGAATTGAAGACCCAGAAATGAACCCACACACCTATGGTCACTTGATCTTCGACAAGGGAGCTAAAAACATCCAGTGGAAGAAAGACAGCATTTTCAACAAATGGTGCTGGCACAACTGGTTGTTAACATGTAGAAGAATGCGAATCGATCCATTCCTATCTCCTTGTACTAAGGTCAAGTCTAAGTGGATCAAGGAACTTCACATAAAACCAGAGACACTGAAACTTATAGAGGAGAAAGTGGGGAAAAGCCTTGAAGATATGGGCACAGGGGAAAAATTCCTGAATAGAACAGTAATGGCTTGTGCTGTAAGATCGAGAATTTACAAGTGGGACCTCATGAAACTACAAAGCTTCTGCAAGGCTAAAGACACCATCAATAAGACAAAAAAACCACCAACAGATTGGGAAAGGATCATCACCTATCCTAAATCAGATAAGGGACTAATATCCAATATATATAAAGAACTCAAGAAGGTGGACTCCAGAAAGTCAAATAACCCCATTAAAAAATGGGGCTTAGAACTGAACAAAGAATTCTCACCTGAGGAATACCGAATGGCAGAGAAGCACCTGAAAAAATGTTCAACATCCTTAATCATCCGGGAAATGCAAATCAAAACAACCCTGAGATTCCACCTCACACCAGTCAGAATGGCTAAGATCAAAAATTCAGGTGACAGCAGATGCTGGCGAGGATGTGGAGAAAGAGGAACACTCCTCCATTGTTGGTGGGATTGCAAGCTTGTACAACCACTCTGGAAATCAGTCTGGCGGTTCCTCAGAAAATTGGACATAGTACTACCGGAGGATCCAGCAATACCTCTCCTGGGCATATATCCAGAAGATGTCCCAACCGGTAAAAAGGACACATGCTCCACTATGTTCATAGCAGCCCTATTTATAATAGCCAGAAGCTGGAAAGAACCCAGATGTCCCTCAACAGAGGAATGGATACAGAAATTATGGTACATTTACACAATGGAGTACTACTCAGCTATTAAAAAGAATGAATTTATGAAATTCCTAGCCAAATGGATGGACCTGGAGGGCATCATCTTGAGTGAAGTAACACAATCACAAAAGAACTCACACAATATGTATTCATTGATAAGTGGATATTAGCCCAAAACTTAGGATACCCAAGATATAAGATACAATTTGATAAACGCATGAAACTCAAGAAGAATGAAGACCAAAGTGTGGACACTGTGCACCTTCTTAGAATTGGGAACAAAACACCCAGGGAAGGAGTTACAGAGACAAAGTTCGTAGCTGTGATGAAAGGATGGACCATTTAGAGACTGCTGTATCCAGGGATCCGTCCCATAATCAGCTTCTAAACGCTGACACCATTGCATACACTAGCAAGATTTTGCTGAAAGGACCCAAATATAGCTGTCTCTTGTGAGATGATGCCGGGGCCTAGCAAACACAGGAGTGGATGTTCACAGTCAGCTATTGGATGTATCACAGGGCTCCCAATGGAGAAGCTAGAGAAAGTACCCAAGGAGCTAAAGGGATCTGCAACCCTATTGTTGGAACAACATGATGTACTAACCAGAACCCTGGAGCTCTTGTCTCTAGCTGCATATGTATCGAAAGATGGCCTAGTCGGCCATCAATGGAAAGAGAGGCCCATTGGACTTGCAAACTTTATATGCCCCAATATAGGGGAATGCCAGGGCCAAAAGAATGGGAATGGGTGGGTAGGGAAGTGGGGGGCGCTATGGGGGACTTTTGGGATAGTATTGGAAATGTAATTGAGGAAAATATGTAATAAAAATATAAAAAAAATAATAAAAAAAAAAAGAGGGATTTAGATTCTCCAAAATCTGACACCCTCTTCTGGAGTGTCTGAAGACAGCTACAGTGTACATATATCTAATAAATACATAAATAAATATATAAATAAACATTTTTTTTAAAAAGGAAAAGAAAGAAAGAAAGACCAGGCAGGCCTGCCATCCTTATCACTGTCTGTATGTCTGTCTGTCTGATCCCCTGGAACTGGAGATGGGCCACCATATAGTTGCTGGTAGTTGATCCCAGGTACTCTGGAAGAGGAGACAATGCTGTTAATTCTTGAGCTTTTAGAGTGGCCCCACCCTTCTTTAAATTTTTAGAAGTATATGTGAGGCTGTGTTTATGTACATCATATGCAGACCATAAGAGGGATTTAGATTCTCCAGAATCTGACACCCTCTTCTGGAGTGTCTGAACAGCTACAGTGTACTTATATCTAATAATAAATAAATAAATAAATAAATAAATAAATAAATAAATAAATAAATAAATAAACGAACATTTTTTTAAAAAAAGGATAAGAAAGAAAGAAAGACCAGGCAGGCCTGCCATCCTTATCACTGTCTGTCTGTCTGTCTGTCTGATCCCTTGGAACTGGAGATGGGCCACCTTTTAGGTGCTGGTAGTTGATCCCAGGTTCTCTGGAAGATTAGACAATGCTGTTAATTGTTGAGTCCTTTCAGTGGCCCCACCTATTTATAATTTTTAGAAGTATATGTGAGGCTGTGTTTATGTACATCATATTCAGACCAAAGAGGGATTTAGATTCTCTAGAATCTGACACCCTCTTCTGGAGTTTATGAAGACGGCTACAGTGTACTTATATCTAATAAATACATAAATAATTAAATAAATAAATAAATAAATAAATAAATAAACATTTTTTAAAAAGTAGAAGAAATAAAGAAAGACCAGGCAGGCCTGCCATCCTTATCTCTGTCTCTCTGTCTGTCTGTCTGTCTGATCCACTGGAACTGGAGATGGGCCACCATAAGGTGCTGGTAGTTTATCCCAGGTTCTCTGAAAGAGGAGACAATGCTGTTAATTGTTGAGCCCTCTCATTGGCCCCACACATCTTTAAATTTTTAGAAGTATATGTGAGGCTGTGTTTATGTACATCATATGCAGACCATAAGAGGGATTTAGATTCTCCAGAATCTGACACCCTCTTCTGGGGTGTCTGAAGACAGCTACAGTGTACTTATATCTAATAAATACATAAATAAATATATAAATAAACATTTTTTTGAAAAGGATAAGAAAGAAAGAATGACCAGGCAGGCCTGCCATCCTTATCACTGTCTGAATGTCTGTCTGTCTGATCCCCTGGAACTGGAGATGGGCCACCATATAGTTGCTGGTAGTTGATCCCAGGTACTCTGGAAGAGGAGACAATGCTGTTAATTGTTGAGCTTTTAGAGTGGCCCCACCCTTCTTTAAAATTTTAGAAGTATATGTGAGGCTGTGTATATGTACATCATATGCAGACCAAAAGAGGGATTTAGATTCTCCAGAATCTGACACCCTCTTCTGGAGTGTCTGAAGACGGCTACAGTGTACTTATATCTAATAATAAATAAATAAATAAATAAATAAATAAATAAATAAATAAATAAATAAATAAATAAATAAACATTTTTTTAAAAGTATAAGAAAGAAAGAAAGTCCAGGCAGGCCTCCATCCTTACCTCTGTCAGTCTGTCTGTCTGTCTGTCTGATCCCTTGGAACTGGAGATGGGCCACCATATAGTTGCTGTTAGTTGATCCCAGGTTCTCTGGAAGAAGAGACAATGCTGTTAATTGTTGAGCCCTTTCAGTGGCTCCACCTATCTTTAAATTTTTTGAAGTATATATTAGGCTGTGTTTACGTACATCATATGCAGACCATAAGAGGGATTTAGATTCTCCAGAATCTGACACCCTCTTCAGGAGTGTCTGAAGACAACTACAGTGTACTTATATCTAATAAATACATAAATAAATAAATAAAAAATAAATAAACATTATTTTAAAAGGATAAGAAAGAAAGAAAAACCAGGCAGGCCTGCCCTCCTTATCTCTGTCTGTCTGTCTGTCTGTCTGATCCCCTGGAACTGGAGATGGGCCACCTTTTAGGTGCTGGTAGTTGATCCCAGGTTCTCTGGAAGAGGAGACAATGCTGTTAATTGTTGAGTCCTTTCAGTGGCCCCACCTATTTATAATTTTTAGAAGTATATGTGAGGCTGTGTTTATGTACATCATATTCAGACCATAAGAGGGCTTTAGATTCTCTAGAATCTGACACCCTCTTCTGGAGTGTCTGAAGACGGCTACAGTGTACTTATATCTAATAAATACATAAATAAATAAATAAATAAATAAATAAATAAACATATTTTAAAAAGTATAAGAGATAAAGAAAGACCAGGCAGGCCTGCCATCCTTATCTCTGTCTTTCTGTCTGTCTGTCTGTCTGTCTGATCCCCTGGAACTGGAGATGGGCCACCATAAGGTGCTGGTAGTTTATCCCAGGTTCTCTGAAAGAGGAGACAATGCTGTTAATTGTTGAGCCCTCTCAGTGGCCCCACCCATCTTTAAATTTTTAGAAGTATATGTGAGGCTGTGTTTATGTACATCATATGCAGACCATAAGAGGGGTTTAGATTCTCCAGAATCTGACACCCTCTTCTGGAGTGTCTGAAAGCAGCTACAGTGTACATATATCTAATAAATACATAAATAAATATATAAATAAACATTTTTTTAAAAAGGATAAGAAAGAAAGAAAGACCAGGCAGGCCTGCCATCCTTATCACTGTCTGTATGTCTGTCTGTCTAATCCCCTGGAACTGGAGATGGGCCACCATATAGTTGCTGGTAGTTGATCCCAGGTACTCTGGAAGAGGAGACAATGCTGTTAATTGTTGAGCTTTTAGAGTGGCCCCACACTTCTTTAAATTTTTAGAAGTATATGTGAGGCTGTGTTTATGTACATCATATGCAGACCATAAGAGGGATTTAGAATCTCCAGAATCTGACACCCTCTTCTGGAGTGTCTGAACAGCTACAGTGTACTTATATCTAATAGTAAATAAATAAATAAATAAATAAATAAATAAATAAATAAACATTTTTTTTAAAAAAAGGATAAGAAAGAGAGAAAGACCAGGCAGGCCTGCCATCCTTATCACTGTCTGTCTTTCTGTCTGTCTGATCCCCTGGAACTGGAGATGGGCCACCTTTTAGGTGCTGGTAGTTGATCCCAGGTTCTCTGGAAGAGGAGACAATGCTGTTAATTGTTGAGTCCTTTCAGTGGCCCCACCTATTTATAATATTTAGAAGTATATGTGAGGCTGTGTTTATGTACATCATATTCAGACCATAATAGGGATTTAGATTCTCTAGAATCTGACACCCTCTTCTGGAGTGTCTGAAGACGGCTACTGTGTACTTATATCTAATAAATAAATAAATAAATAAATAAATAAATAAATAAACATTTTTTAAAAAGTATAAGAAATAAAGAAAGACCAGGCAGGCCTGCCATCCTTATCTCTGTCTCTCTGTCTGTCTGTCTGTCTGTCTGATCCACTGGAACTGGAGATGGGCCACCATAAGGTGCTGGTAGTTTATCCCAGGTTCTCTGAAAGAAGAGACAATGCTGTTAATTGTTGAGCCCTCTCATTGGCCCCACACATCTTTAAATTTTTAGAAGTATATGTGAGGCTGTGTTTATGTACATCATATGCAGACCATAAGAGGGATTTAGATTCTCCAGAATCTGACACCCTCTTCAGGAGTGGCTGAAGACAGCTACAGTGTACTTATATCTAATAAATACATAAATAAATATATAAATAAACATTTTTTTGAAAAGGATAAGAAAGAAAGAATGACCAGGCAGGCCTGCCATCCTTATCACTGTCTGTCTGTCTGTCTGTCTGATCCCCTGGAACTGGAGATGGGCCACCTTTTAGGTGCTGGTAGTTGATCCCAGGTTCTCTGGAAGAGGAGACAATGCTGTTAATTGTTGAGTCCTTTCAGTGGCCCCACCTATTTATAATTTTTAGAAGTATATGTGAGGCTGTGTTTATGTACATCATATTCAGACCATAATAGGGATTTAGATTCTCTAGAATCTGACACCCTCTTCTGGAGTGTCTGAAGACGGCTACAGTGTACTTATATTTAATAAATAAATAAATAAATAAATAAATAAATAAATAAATAAACATTTTTTTAAAAGTATAAGAAATAAAGAAAGACCAGGCAGGCCTGCCATCCTTATCTCTGTCTCTCTGTCTGTCTGTCTGTCTGTCTGATCCACTGGAACTGGAGATGGGCCACCATAAGGTGCTGGTAGTTTATCCCAGGTTCTCTGAAAGAGGAGACAATGCTGTTAATTGTTGAGCCCTCTCATTGGCCCCACACATCTTTAAATTTTTAGAAGTATATGTGAGGCTGTGTTTATGTACATAATATGCAGATCATAAGAGGGATTTAGATTCTCCAGAATCTGACACCCTCTTCTGGAGTGTCTGAAGACAGTTACAGTGTACTTATATCTAATAAATACATAAATAAATATATAAATAAACATTTTTTTGAAAAGGATAAGAAAGAAAGAATGACCAGGCAGGCCTGCCATCCTTATCACTGTCTGTATGTCTGTCTGTCTGATCCCCTGGAACTGGAGATGGGCCACCATATAGTTGCTGGTAGTTGATCCCAGGTACTCTGGAAGAGGAGACAATGCTGTTAATTGTTGAGCTTTTAGAGTGGCCCCAACCTTCTTTAAATTTTTAGAAGTATATGTGAGGCTGTGTTTATGTACATCATATGCAGACCATAAGAGGGATTTAGATTCTCCAGAATCTGACACCCTCTTCTGGAGTGTCTGAACAGCTACAGTGTACTTATATCTAATAATAAATAAATAAATAAATAAATAAATAAATAAATAAATAAATAAATAAATAAACATTTTTTTTTAAAAAGGATAAGAAAGAAAGAAAGACCAGGCAGGCCTGCCATCCTTATCACTGTCTGTCTGTCTGTCTGTCTGATCCCCTGGAACTGGAGAGACGCCTCCTTTTAGGTGCTGGTAGTTGATCCCAGGTTCTCTGGAAGAGGAGACAATGCTGTTAATTGTTGAGTCCTTTCAGTGGCCCCACCTATTTATAATTTTTAGAAGTATATGTGAGGCTGTGTTTATGTACATCATATTCAGACCATAAGAGGGATTTAGATTCTCCAGAATCTGACACCCTTTTCTGGAGTGTCTGAAGACAGATACAGTGTACTTATATCTAATAAATACATAAATAAATATATAAATAAACATTTTTTTAAAAAGGATAAGAAAGAAAGAAAGACCAGGCAGGCCTGCCATCCTTATCACTGTCTGTATGTCTGTCTGTCTGATCGTCTAGAACTGGAGATGGGCCACCATATAGTTGCTGGTAGTTGATCCGAGGTACTCTGGAAGAGGAGACAATGCTGTTAATTGTTGAGCTTTTAGAGTGGCCCCACCCTTCTTTAAATTTTTAGAAGTATATGTGAGGCTGTGTTTATGTACATAATATGCAGTCCATAAGAGGGATTTAGATTCTCCAGAATATGACACCCTCTTCTGAAGTGTCTGAAGACAGGTACAATGTACTTATATCTAATAAATATATATATAAATAAATAAACATTTTTAAAATGTATAAGAAGAAAGAAAAACCAGGCAGGCCTGCAATCCTTGTCTGTCTGTCTGTATGTATGTCTGTCTGATCCCCTGGAACTGGAGATGGGCCACCATATAGTTGCTGGTAGTTGATCCCAGGTCCTCTGGAAGAGGAGACAATGCTGTTAATTGTTGAGCTTTTTCAGTGGCCCCAACCATCTTTAAATTTTTAGAAGTATATGTGAGGCTGTGTTTATGTACATCATATGCAGACCATAAGAGGGATATAGATTCTCCAGAATCTGACACCCTCTTCTGGAGAGTCTGTAGACAGCTACAGTGTACTTATATCTAATTAATAAATAAATAAATAAATAAATTAATTAATTAATTAATTAATTAATTAATAAATAAATAAATAAACATTTTTTAAAAAGATAAGAAAGAAAGATAAATCAGGCAGGCCTGCCATCCTTATCTCTTTCTGTCTGTCTGTCTGTCTGATGCCCTGCAACTTGAGATGGGCCACCACATAGTTGCTGGTAGTTGATCCCACGTTCTCTGGAAGAGGAGACAATGGTGTTAATTGTTGAGCCCTTTCAGTGGGCCCACCCATCTTTAAATTTTTAGAAGTATATGTGAGGCTGTGTTTATGTACATCATATGCAGACCATAAGAGGGATTTAGATTCTCCAGAAGATGACACCCTCTTCTAGAGTGTCTGAAGACAGCTACAGTGTACTTATATCTAATAAATACATAAATAAATAAATAAATAAATAAATAAATAAATAAATAAATAAACATTTTTTTAAAAGTATAAGAAATAAAGAAAGACCAGGCAGGCCTCCATCCTTACCTTGTCAGTCTGTCTGTCTGTCTGTCTGATCCCTTGGAACTGGAGATGGGCCACCATATAGTTGCTGTTAGTTGATCCCAGGTTCTCTGGAAGAAGAGACAATGCTGTTAATTGTTGAGCCCTTTCAGTGGCTCCACCTATTTTTAAATTTTTAGAAGTATATGTTAGGCTGTGTTTATGTACATCATATGCAGACCATAAGAGGGATTTAGATTCTCCAGAATCTGACACCCTCTTCTGGAGTGTCTAAAGACAACTACAGTGTACTTATATCTAATAAATACATAAATAAATAAATAAATAAATAAATAAATAAATAAATAAATAAACATTATTTTAAAAGGATAAGAAAGAAAGAAAAACCAGGCAGGCCTGCCTTTTTTATCTCTGTCTGTCTGTCTGTCTGATCCCCTGTAACTGGAGATGGGCCACCATATAGTTGCTGGTAGTTGATCCCAGGTTCTCTGGAAGAAGAGACAATGCTGTTAATTGTTGAGCCCTTTCAGTGGGCCCACCCATCTTAAATTTTTAGAAGTGTATGTGAATCTGTGTTTATGTCCAACATATGCAGACCATAAGAGGGATTTATATTCTCCAGAATCTGACACCCTCTTCTGGAGTGTCTGAAGACAGCTACGGTGTACTTATATCTAATAAGTACATAAATAAATAAATAAACATTTTTTAAAAAGGATAAGAAAGAAAGAAAAACCAGGGAGGCCTGCCACCCTTGTCTGTCTTTCTCTTTGTCTGCCTGATCCCCTGGAACTGGAGATGGGCCACCATATAGTTGCTCGTAGTTGATCCCAGGTTCTCTGGTAGAGGAGACAATGCTGTTAATTGTTGAGCCCTTTCAGTGGCCCCACACATCTTTAAATTTTTAGAAGTATATGTGAGGCTGTGTTTATGTACATCATATGCAGACCAAAAGAGGGATTTATATTCTCCAGAATCTGACACCCTCTTCTGGAGTGTCTGAAGACAGCTACAGTGTACTTATATCTAATAAATTCATAAATAAACAAATAAACATTTTTAAAAAAGGATAATAAAGAAAGAGAGACCAGGCAGGCCTGCCATCCTTGTCTGTCTGTCTGTCTGTCTGATCCCCTGGCACTGGAGATGGGCCACCATATAATTGCTGGTAGTTGATCCCAGGTTCTCTGGAAGAGGAGTCAGTGCTGTTAATTGTTGAGCCCTTTCAGTGGCCCCACCCATCTTTAAATTTTTAGAAGTATATGTGAGGCTGTGTTCATGTACATCATATGCAGACCATAAGAGGGATATAGATTCTCCAGAATCTGACACCCTCTTCGGGAGTGTTTGAAGACAGCTACAGTGTACTTATATCTAATAAATACATACTTAAATTAATAAACATTTTTTTAAAGGATAAGAAAGAAGGAAAGACAAGGTAGGCCTGCCATCCTTAACTCTATCTGTCTGTATGTCTGTCTGTCTGTCTGATCCCCTGGAACTGGAGATGGGCCACCATATAGTTGCTGGTAGTTGATCCCAGGTTCTCTATAAGAGGAGACAATGCTGTTAATTGTTGATCCCTTTCATTGGACCCACACAACTTTAAATTTTTAGATGTAAATGTGAGGCTGTGTGTATGTACATCATATGAAGACCATAAGAGGGATATAGATTCTCCAGAATCTTACACCCTCTTCAGGAGTGTCTGAAGTCAGCTACATTGTACGTATATCTAATAAATACATAAATAAATAAATAAGTAAATAAATAAATAAATAAATAAACAAACAAACATTTTTTAAAAGGGATAAGAAAGAAAGAAAAACCAGGCAGGCCTGCCATCCTTGTCTGTCTTTCTCTCTGTCTGTCTGTCTTGCCTAGCCTCTTGAGTAGCCTAGCCTAGTCCCTTGCCTTGACTAGCCCAGCCCCTTGCCTAGCCTAGCCTAGCCCAGCCCTGCCTTGCCTAGCCCTGCCTATCCCTGTCTTTAACCAGGCTGGCCTCGAACTCAGAAACTGACTGCCTCTGCCTCCAGAGTGCTCTCATTAAGAGCTCGAGCCACCACTGACTGTTGGGTTTTCTAAGTCTTACATAGGTATGGTCTGTTTCTCAGCTGTGAAACCCTAATTAACACATGTAGTCTGTCCTAGGTCAGCCATAGCTACAGACTGAGGCCTTTTCTAAAACAAAACAAAAAATAGAAATAATAAAATAAATAAATTAAGCAACCACATGATATCTTTTCTTTCTTTCAATGATACTCAGAGCTTGAAGCACTTCACCCATGAGACCTCAGCTCCGGACATTGAGGCTCTTTCCCTAACAAGTATTATGGCTGAACCTGAGGGGTTCTACTGCTGATTTGTGTCCCCCACTTTAAAAAAATAGTTTTTTTCAAAGGCTGCAGGTTCTTAGCCCTGTTCCTTGTTACAGTTGAGTCACAGCCCTGAAAGTTCAGTGGTAGTTAAAGGCACTGAGAAGGGCTTCCTATAGACATCAAAGAC
>NW_028227278.1:4635580-4650052 GCF_978045245.1 Mus caroli
ACAGAGAAAGACAGAGAGAGACACAGAGAGAGACTGAGGAAGTCAGAGAGAGAGACACAGAGAGACATAGAAGAGACAAAGAAAGTCACAAGAGAGACAGAAAGAGTCAGACATAGAGACAAAGAAAGACAGAGGGAGATACTGAGAGAGAGAGACAGAGAGAGACAGAGAGAGAAACAGAGAGAGACAGAGACACACAGAGAGAGACACAGAGAGAGACAGAGAGAGAGACACAGAGAGACAGAGACAGACAGAGAGAGACAGAGAGAGACAGAGATAGAGACAGAGAGAGACAGAGAGAGAGATAGAGAGAGACACAAAGAGACAGAGAGAGACAGAGAGAGACAAAGAAAGACAGAGAGAGACAGAGAGAGACAGAGAGATACAGAGAGAGAGACAGAGAGAGACAGAAAGATACAGAAGGACAGAGAGAGACAGAGAGAGACAGAGAGACAGAGATAGAGACAGAGAAAGACAGAGAGAGACACAGAGAGAGACTGAGGGAGACAGAGAGAGAGACACAGAGAGACATAGAAGAGACAAAGAAAGTCACAAGAGAGACAGAAAGAGTCAGACATAGAGACAAAGAAAGACAGAGGGAGATACTGAGAGAGAGAGACAGAGAGAGACAGAGAGATACAGACAGAGAGACAAAGAGAGACAGAGAGAGACAGAGAGTAAGAGAGAGACAGAGAGAGTCAGAGAGAGACAGAGATAGAGACAGAGAGAGACAGAGAGAGGGACAGAGAGAGACAGAGACAGAGTGAGAAATACAGAGAGAGACAGAGTTAGAGAGAGAGACAGAGAGAGACAGAGAGAGAGACAGAGAGAGAGACAGAGAGAGAGACAGAGAGAGACAGAGTGAGACACAGAAAGAGAGAGACAGAGAGAGACAAAGAAAGACACAGAGAGAGACATAGAGAGACAGAGAGATACATTGAGAGAGACATAGAGAGACAGAGAGAGACAGAGATAGAGACAGAGAGAGACAGAGAGAGACACA
Organism: Mus caroli; assembly: GCF_978045245.1. Classification (NCBI taxonomy): domain Eukaryota; kingdom Metazoa; phylum Chordata; class Mammalia; order Rodentia; family Muridae; genus Mus; species Mus caroli. The sequence continues at coordinate 4,636,584 of NW_028227278.1, forward strand.
GAGAGAGACAGAGAGACACAGAGAGACACAGAGAGAGACACAGAGAGACACAGAGAGAGACAGAGATAGACATAGACAGACAGAGACAGACAGAGAGAGACAGAGAGAGACAGAGAGAGACAGAGAGAGACAGAGAGAGACAAAAAAAGACACAGAGAGAGACAGAGAGAGATATAGATAGAGAAAAAGAAAGACAGAGAGAGACACAGAGAGAGAGACAGAGAGAGACAGAGAGAGACAGAGAGATACAGAGAGAGAGACAAAGAGAGACAGAGAGAGAGACAGAGTGAGACAGAGAGAGAGAGAGAGACTGAGAGAGACAAAGAAAGACACAGAGAGAGACATAGAGAGACAGAGAGATACTTTGAGAGAGACAGAGAGAGACAGAGATAGACAGAGAGAGACAGAGAGAGACACAGAGAGAGACAGAGAGACAGAGAGAGACACAGAGAGACACAGAGAGAGACACAGAGAGACACAGAGAGACACAGAGAGAGACAGAGAGACAAAGAGAGACAGAGAGAGACAGAGACAGACAGAGACAGACAGTGAGAGACAGAGAGAGAGACAGAGAGAGACAGAGAGACAGAGAGAGAGACAGAGAGAGACAGAGAGAGACAGAGTGAGACAGAGAGAGACACAGAGTGAGACAGAGATACACAGAGTGAGAAAGAGAGAGAGACATAGAGAGAGACAGAGAGAGAGACAGAGAGATACAGAGAGAGAGACAGAGAGAGACATAAAGAGTCAGAAGGACAGAGAGAGACAGAGAGAGACAGAGATAGAGACAGAGAAAGACAGAGAGAGACACAGAGAGAGACAGAGAAAGACAGAGAGAGACAGACAGTGAGACAGAGAGAGACAGAGAGAGACAAAGAAAGACACAGAGAGAGACAGAGCGAGACAGAGATAGAGACAGAGAAAGACAGAGAGAGACACAGAGAGAGAGACAGAGAGAGACAGAGAGATACAGAGAGAGAGACAGAGAGAGACAGAGAGAGACAGAGAGAAAGAGAGAGACAGAGAGAGTCAGAGAGAGACAGAGATAGAGACAGAGTGAGACAGAGACAGAGTGAGAAAGACAGAGAGAGACAGAGAGAGACAAAGAAAGACAGAGAGAGACATAGAGAGACAGAGAGATACATTGAGAGAGACAGAGAGACACAGAGAGACACAGAGAGAGACACACAGAGAGACACACAGAGAGACAAAGACAGACAGAGAGAGACAGAGAGAGACAGAGAGAGACAGAGATAGAGACAGAGAGACAGAGAGAGAGACAGAGAGAGACAGAGAGAGACAAAGAAAGACACAGAGAGAGACATAGAGAGACAGAGAGATACATTAAGAGAGACATAGAGAGACATAGAGAGACAGAGAGAGACAGAGATAGAGACAGAGAGAGACAGAGAGAGAGACAGAGAGAGACAGAAAGAGTCAGAAGGACAGAGAGAGACAGAGATAGAGACAGAGAGAGACAGAGAGAGGGAAAGAGAGAGACAGAGAGAAAGAGAGAGACAGAGAGAAAGAGAGACAGAGAGAGTCAGAGAGAGACAGAGACAGAGTGAGAAAGACAGAGAGAGACAGAGATAGAGAGAGAGACAGAGAGAGACACACAGAGAGACAGAGAGAGACAAAGAAAGACACAGAGAGAGACATAGAGAGACAGAGAGATACATTGAGAGAGACAGAGAGAGACAGAGAGAGAGAGATAGAGAGAGACACAGAGAGAATCAGAGAGAGACAGAGAGACAGAGAGAGACAAAGAAAGACACAGAGAGAGACAGAGACAGAGAGAGAGACAGAGAGAGACAGAGAGAGACAGATAGACAGAGAGAGACAGAGAGAGACAGAGAGAGACAGAGAGAGACAGAGTGACAGAGAGAGACAGAGAGAGAAAGAGATAGAGACAGAGAGAGGGAAAGAAAGAGACACACAGAGAGATAGAGACAGAGAGAAACAGAGAGAGACAGAGATAGAGAAAGAGACAGAGATAGACATAGAGAGAGTGACAGAGAGAGACAAAGAGAGACAGAGAGAGACAAAGAAAGACACAGAGAGAGACAGAGAGATACAGAGAGAGAGAGAAAGAGAGAGACAGAGAGAGACATAAAGAGAGAGACAGAGAGAGACAGGGAGAGACAGAGAGATACAAAGAAAGACACAGAGAGAGACAGAGAGGTTAGAGAGAGACAGAGAGAGACAGAGTGACAGAGAGAGACAGAGAGAGACAGAGATAGAGACAGAGAGAGACAGAGAGAGGGAAAGAGAGAGACAGAGAGAGAGAGAGAGAGACCAAGAGAGACAGAGAGAGAGACAGATAGAGACAGAGAGAAATAGAGAGAGACAGAGATAGAGAAAGAGAGAGACAGAGAGAGACATAGAGAGAGAGACAGAGAGAGACTTTCCACTTTTTCAGGTTTTCTTGCCATATTCCGGTTCCTTCAGTGTGAGTTTTTAATTTTCTAATTCTTTCAGGGTTTTTTGCCATATTCTGGGTCCTACAGCGTGTATTTTTAATTTTCCAAGTTTTTCAGGGTTACTCAGCATATTTTGGGTCCTACAGTGTGATTTTTTTCATTTTCCACCTTTTTCAGGTTTTCTTGCCAATTTCGGGGTACTTCAGTGTGAGTTTTTAATATTCCACTTTTTACAGGGTTAATCGCCATATTCTGCGTCCTACAGTGTGATTTTTAAATTTTCCACGATTCTCAGGGTTTCTCACCATATTCAGGTCCTACAGTTTGATTTTTAATTTTAAACGTTTTTAAGTTTTTTTCGTCATGTTCTGGGTCCTACAGTTTGATATTCTCATTATCCAACTTTTTCAGATTTTCTCAGCATATTCTGGGTCCTACATTGTGAATTTTTAATTTTCCACGTTTTTCAAGGTTTCTTGCCATATTCTGGTCCTATAGTGTGATTTTCTCATTTTCCTCCTTTTTCAGTGTTTCTCACCATATTCTGGGTCCTACAGTGTGAATATTTAATTTTCCATGTTTTTCATGTTTTCTCGCCATATTCTGGGTCCTTCAGTTTGTGTTTTTAATTTTCCTCGTTTTTCAGGTTTTCTCACCATATTCCCGGACCTTCAGTGTGAATTTTTAATTTTCCATGTTTTTCAGGTTTTTTCGTCATATTCTGGGTCCTAGAGTGTGATTTTCTCATTTCCACGTTTTTTAGGATTTCTCCCCATATTCGGGGTCCTTCAGTGTGAGTTTTTGATTTCCTACTTTTTCAGGGTTTCTCAATATATTCTGGTTCCTACAGCGTGTATTTTATTTTTCCAAGTTTTTCAAGGGTTTCTAGGCATATTCTGGGTCCTACAGTGTGAACATTTAATTTTCCATGATTATCAGGGTTTCTCAGCATATTCTGGGTCCTGCAGTGTGATTTTCTCATTTTTCACCTTTTTCAAGTTTTTTCGCTATTCTGGGTTCTACATGTGATTTTCTCATTTTCCACCTTTTTCAGGTTTTCTCGCTATATTCCGGGTCCTTTAGTGTGAATTTTTAATTTTCCACGTTTTTCAGGGTTTCTCGGCATATTCTGTTTCCTGCAGTGTGATTTTCTCATTTTCCAAGTTTTTCAGGTTTTTTCGTAATTCTGGGTCTTACAGTGTGATTTTCTCGTTTTTCACCTTTTGCAGGGTTTCTTGCCATATTCTGGGTCCAACAGAGTGTATTTTTAATTTTCCATGTTTTTCCGGTTTCTCACCATATTCTGGGTCCAACAGCGCGTATTTTTAATTTTCCACGTTTTTCAGGGTTTCTCGGCATATTCTGGGTCCTAAAGTGTGATTTTCTCATTTTCGAAGTTTTTCAAGTTTTTTCGCAATTCTGGGTCCTACAGTCATTTATTCTCATTTTCCACCTTTTTCAGGTTTTCTCGCCATATTCGGGGTCTTTCAGTGTGAATTTTTAGTTTTTTACTTTTTTCAGGTTTTCTTGCCATATTCTGGGTCATTCAGTGTGAGTTTTTAATTTTCCACGTTTTTCAGGTTTTTTCGTCATATTCTGGGTACTACAGAGTGATTTTTCTCATTTTCTCTTTTTTCAGGTTTTCTTGCCATATTCCAGGTCCTTCAGGGTGAATTTTTAATTTTCCACGTTTTTCAGTATTTCTCGCCATATTCTGGGTAATACAGTGTGAATTTTTAATTTTCCACTTTTTTCATGTTTTCTCGCCATATTCTGTGTCCGACAGTGTGAATTTTTAATTTTCATGTTTTTCAGGGTTACTCAGCATATTCTAGGTCCTGCAGTGTGATTTTCTCATTTTCCACGTTTTATAAATTTTTTCGTAATTCTGGGTCCTACAGTGTGATTTTCTCATTTTCCAACTTTTTACAGCCTTTCTAGCCATATTTGGGGTCCTTCAGTGTGAGATTTTAATTTTATAATTTTTCAGGGTTTCTCGACATATTCTGTGTCCTACAGCGTGTATTTTTTATTTTCCACGTTTCTCAGTTTTTTAAATCATATTCTGAGTCCTAAAGTGTGATCTTCTCATTTCCACGTTTTTCAGGTCTTTCAGTGTGAATTTTTAATTTAACACGTTTTTCAGTATTTCTCGACATATTCTGGGAAATACAGTGTGAATTTTTAATTTCACACTTTTTTATTGGTTTCTCGCCATATTGTGTCCAACAATGTGAATTTTTAATTTTCACTTTTTTCCGTGTTTCTTGGCATATTCTGGGTCCTACAGTGTGAGTTTTTAATTTTCCTCGTTTTTTCAGTTTTTCTCGCCATATTCAGATTTCTTCAGTGTGAATTTTTAATTTTCCACGTTTTTCAGGTTTTTTCATCATATTCTGGGTCCTACAGTGTGATTTTCTCATTTCCAAGTTTTTCAGGATTTCTTGCCATATTCCAGGTCCTGCAGTGTGAATTTTTAATTTTCCATGTTTTTCAGTATTTCTCCCCATATTTTGGGTAATACATTGTGAATTTTAATTTTCCTCTTTTTTTCATGTTTTCTCGAAATATTCTGTGTCCGACAGTGTGAATTTTTAATTTTCACGTTTTTCAGGTTTTCTCAGCATATTCTGGGTCCTTCAGTTTGAGTTTTTAATTTTCCTCGTTTTTCAGGTTTTCTCGCCAAATTCCGGGTCCTTCAGTGTGAATTTTTAATTTTCCACGATTTTCAGGGATTCTCAGCATATTCTGGGTCCTGCAGTGTGATTTTCTCATTTTCCACCTTTTTCAGGTTTTCTAGCCATATTCCGGGTCCATCAGTGTGAGTTTATAGTTATCTACTTTTTTCAGGGTTGATTGCCATATTCTGGGTAATACAGTGAGAATTTTCATTGTCCAATTTTTTCATGGTTTCTCGCCATAATCTGGTTCCCCCAGCGTATATTTTTAATTTTCCACGTTTTCAGGGTTTCTCGGCATATTCTGGGTCCTACAGTGTGATTTTCCCATTTTCGACGTTTTTCAATTTTTTTTTTTCCAAATCTGGGTTCTATAGTGTGATTATTCTCATTTTCCATCTTTTTCATGATTTCTCGCTATATTCTGGGTCCTACAGTGTGAGTTTTGAATTTTCCTTGTTTTTTTGGTTTTCTCGCCATATTAGGGGTCCTTCAGTGTGAATTTTTAATTTTCCACGTTTTCTAAGTTTCTCGCCATATACAGTGTGAATTTTTAATTTTCCACTTTTTTCATGATTCTTGCCATATTCTGTGTCCTACAGTGTCAATTTTTAATTTTCACGTTTTTCAGCATTTCTCGGCATATTCTGGGTCCTGCAGTGTGATTTTCTCATTTTCCACTTTTTCAGGTTTTCTTGCCATATTCCGGTTCCTTCAGTGTGAGTTTTTAATTTTCTAATTCTTTCAGGGTTTTTTGCCATATTCTGGGTCCTACAGCGTGTATTTTTAATTTTCCAAGTTTTTCAGGGTTACTCAGCATATTTTGGGTCCTACAGTGTGATTTTTTTCATTTTCCACCTTTTTCAGGTTTTCTTGCCAATTTCGGGGTACTTCAGTGTGAGTTTTTAATATTCCACTTTTTACAGGGTTAATCGCCATATTCTGCGTCCTACAGTGTGATTTTTAAATTTTCCACGATTCTCAGGGTTTCTCGCCATATTCAGGTCCTACAGTTTGATTTTTTAATTTTAAACGTTTTTAAGTTTTTTTCGTCATGTTCTGGGTCCTACAGTTTGATATTCTCATTATCCAACTTTTTCAGATTTTCTCAGCATATTCTGGGTCCTACATTGTGAATTTTTAATTTTCCACGTTTTTCAAGGTTTCTTGCCATATTCTGGTCCTATAGTGTGATTTTCTCATTTTCCTCCTTTTTCAGTGTTTCTCACCATATTCTGGGTCCTACAGTGTGAATATTTAATTTTCCATGTTTTTCATGTTTTCTTGCCATATTCTGGGTCCTTCAGTTTGTGTTTTTAATTTTCCTCGTTTTTCAGGTTTTCTCACCATATTCCCGGACCTTCAGTGTGAATTTTTAATTTTCCATGTTTTTCAGGTTTTTTCGTCATATTCTGGGTCCTAGAGTGTGATTTTCTCATTTCCACGTTTTTTAGGATTTCTCCCCATATTCGGGGTCCTTCAGTGTGAGTTTTTGATTTCCTACTTTTTCAGGGTTTCTCAATATATTCTGGTTCCTACAGCGTGTATTTTATTTTTCCAAGTTTTTCAAGGGTTTCTAGGCATATTCTGGGTCCTACAGTGTGAACATTTAATTTTCCATGATTATCAGGGTTTCTCAGCATATTCTGGGTCCTGCAGTGTGATTTTCTCATTTTTCACCTTTTTCAAGTTTTTTCGCTATTCTGGGTTCTACATGTGATTTTCTCATTTTCCACCTTTTTCAGGTTTTCTCGCTATATTCCGGGTCCTTTAGTGTGAATTTTTAATTTTCCACGTTTTTCAGGGTTTCTCGGCATATTCTGTTTCCTGCAGTGTGATTTTCTCATTTTCCAAGTTTTTCAGGTTTTTTCGTAATTCTGGGTCTTACAGTGTGATTTTCTCGTTTTTCACCTTTTGCAGGGTTTCTTGCCATATTCTGGGTCCAACAGAGTGTATTTTTAATTTTCCACGTTTTTCCGGTTTCTCACCATATTCTGGGTCCAACAGCGCGTATTTTTAATTTTCCACGTTTTTCAGGGTTTCTCGGCATATTCTGGGTCCTAAAGTGTGATTTTCTCATTTTCGAAGTTTTTCAAGTTTTTTCGCAATTCTGGGTCCTACAGTCATTTATTCTCATTTTCCACCTTTTTCAGGTTTTCTCGCCATATTCGGGGTCTTTCAGTGTGAATTTTTAGTTTTTTACTTTTTTCAGGTTTTCTTGCCATATTCTGGGTCATTCAGTGTGAGTTTTTAATTTTCCACGTTTTTCAGGTTTTTTCGTCATATTCTGGGTACTACAGAGTGATTTTTCTCATTTTCTCGTTTTTCAGGTTTTCTTGCCATATTCCAGGTCCTTCAGGGTGAATTTTTAATTTTCCACGTTTTTCAGTATTTCTCGCCATATTCTGGGTAATACAGTGTGAATTTTTAATTTTCCACTTTTTTCATGTTTTCTCGCCATATTCTGTGTCCGACAGTGTGAATTTTTAATTTTCATGTTTTTCAGGGTTACTCAGCATATTCTAGGTCCTGCAGTGTGATTTTCTCATTTTCCACGTTTTATAAATTTTTTCGTAATTCTGGGTCCTACAGTGTGATTTTCTCATTTTCCAACTTTTTACAGCCTTTCTAGCCATATTTGGGGTCCTTCAGTGTGAGATTTTAATTTTATAATTTTTCAAGGTTTCTCGACATATTCTGTGTCCTACAGCGTGTATTTTTTATTTTCCACGTTTCTCAGTTTTTTAAATCATATTCTGAGTCCTAAAGTGTGATCTTCTCATTTCCACGTTTTTCAGGTCTTTCAGTGTGAATTTTTAATTTAACACGTTTTTCAGTATTTCTCGACATATTCTGGGAAATACAGTGTGAATTTTTAATTTCACACTTTTTTATTGGTTTCTCGCCATATTGTGTCCAACAATGTGAATTTTTAATTTTCACTTTTTTCCGTGTTTCTTGGCATATTCTGGGTCCTACAGTGTGAGTTTTTAATTTTCCTCGTTTTTTCAGTTTTTCTCGCCATATTCAGATTTCTTCAGTGTGAATTTTTAATTTTCCACGTTTTTCAGGTTTTTTCATCATATTCTGGGTCCTACAGTGTGATTTTCTCATTTCCAAGTTTTTCAGGATTTCTTGCCATATTCCAGGTCCTGCAGTGTGAATTTTTAATTTTCCATGTTTTTCAGTATTTCTCCCCATATTTTGGGTAATACATTGTGAATTTTAATTTTCCTCTTTTTTTCATGTTTTCTCGAAATATTCTGTGTCCGACAGTGTGAATTTTTAATTTTCACGTTTTTCAGGTTTTCTCAGCATATTCTGGGTCCTTCAGTTTGAGTTTTTAATTTTCCTCGTTTTTCAGGTTTTCTCGCCAAATTCCGGGTCCTTCAGTGTGAATTTTTAATTTTCCACGATTTTCAGGGATTCTCAGCATATTCTGGGTCCTGCAGTGTGATTTTCTCATTTTCCACCTTTTTCAGGTTTTCTAGCCATATTCCGGGTCCATCAGTGTGAGTTTATAGTTATCTACTTTTTTCAGGGTTGATTGCCATATTCTGGGTAATACAGTGAGAATTTTCATTGTCCAATTTTTTCATGGTTTCTCGCCATAATCTGGTTCCCCCAGCGTATATTTTTAATTTTCCACGTTTTCAGGGTTTCTCGGCATATTCTGGGTCCTACAGTGTGATTTTCCCATTTTCGACGTTTTTCAATTTTTTTTTTTCCAAATCTGGGTTCTATAGTGTGATTATTCTCATTTTCCATCTTTTTCATGATTTCTCGCTATATTCTGGGTCCTACAGTGTGAGTTTTGAATTTTCCTTGTTTTTTTGGTTTTCTCGCCATATTAGGGGTCCTTCAGTGTGAATTTTTAATTTTCCACGTTTTCTAAGTTTCTCGCCATATACAGTGTGAATTTTTAATTTTCCACTTTTTTCATGATTCTTGCCATATTCTGTGTCCTACAGTGTCAATTTTTAATTTTCACGTTTTTCAGCATTTCTCGGCATATTCTGGGTCCTGCAGTGTGATTTTCTCATTTTCCACTTTTTCAGGTTTTCTTGCCATATTCCGGTTCCTTCAGTGTGAGTTTTTAATTTTCTAATTCTTTCAGGGTTTTTTGCCATATTCTGGGTCCTACAGCGTGTATTTTTAATTTTCCAAGTTTTTCAGGGTTACTCAGCATATTTTGGGTCCTACAGTGTGATTTTTTTCATTTTCCACCTTTTTCAGGTTTTCTTGCCAATTTCGGGGTACTTCAGTGTGAGTTTTTAATATTCCACTTTTTACAGGGTTAATCGCCATATTCTGCGTCCTACAGTGTGATTTTTAAATTTTCCACGATTCTCAGGGTTTCTCGCCATATTCAGGTCCTACAGTTTGATTTTTTAATTTTAAACGTTTTTAAGTTTTTTTCGTCATGTTCTGGGTCCTACAGTTTGATATTCTCATTATCCAACTTTTTCAGATTTTCTCAGCATATTCTGGGTCCTACATTGTGAATTTTTAATTTTCCACGTTTTTCAAGGTTTCTTGCCATATTCTGGTCCTATAGTGTGATTTTCTCATTTTCCTCCTTTTTCAGTGTTTCTCACCATATTCTGGGTCCTACAGTGTGAATATTTAATTTTCCATGTTTTTCATGTTTTCTTGCCATATTCTGGGTCCTTCAGTTTGTGTTTTTAATTTTCCTCGTTTTTCAGGTTTTCTCACCATATTCCCGGACCTTCAGTGTGAATTTTTAATTTTCCATGTTTTTCAGGTTTTTTCGTCATATTCTGGGTCCTAGAGTGTGATTTTCTCATTTCCACGTTTTTTAGGATTTCTCCCCATATTCGGGGTCCTTCAGTGTGAGTTTTTGATTTCCTACTTTTTCAGGGTTTCTCAATATATTCTGGTTCCTACAGCGTGTATTTTATTTTTCCAAGTTTTTCAAGGGTTTCTAGGCATATTCTGGGTCCTACAGTGTGAACATTTAATTTTCCATGATTATCAGGGTTTCTCAGCATATTCTGGGTCCTGCAGTGTGATTTTCTCATTTTTCACCTTTTTCAAGTTTTTTCGCTATTCTGGGTTCTACATGTGATTTTCTCATTTTCCACCTTTTTCAGGTTTTCTCGCTATATTCCGGGTCCTTTAGTGTGAATTTTTAATTTTCCACGTTTTTCAGGGTTTCTCGGCATATTCTGTTTCCTGCAGTGTGATTTTCTCATTTTCCAAGTTTTTCAGGTTTTTTCGTAATTCTGGGTCTTACAGTGTGATTTTCTCGTTTTTCACCTTTTGCAGGGTTTCTTGCCATATTCTGGGTCCAACAGAGTGTATTTTTAATTTTCCACGTTTTTCCGGTTTCTCACCATATTCTGGGTCCAACAGCGCGTATTTTTAATTTTCCACGTTTTTCAGGGTTTCTCGGCATATTCTGGGTCCTAAAGTGTGATTTTCTCATTTTCGAAGTTTTTCAAGTTTTTTCGCAATTCTGGGTCCTACAGTCATTTATTCTCATTTTCCACCTTTTTCAGGTTTTCTCGCCATATTCGGGGTCTTTCAGTGTGAATTTTTAGTTTTTTACTTTTTTCAGGTTTTCTTGCCATATTCTGGGTCATTCAGTGTGAGTTTTTAATTTTCCACGTTTTTCAGGTTTTTTCGTCATATTCTGGGTACTACAGAGTGATTTTTCTCATTTTCTCTTTTTTCAGGTTTTCTTGCCATATTCCAGGTCCTTCAGGGTGAATTTTTAATTTTCCACGTTTTTCAGTATTTCTCGCCATATTCTGGGTAATACAGTGTGAATTTTTAATTTTCCACTTTTTTCATGTTTTCTCGCCATATTCTGTGTCCGACAGTGTGAATTTTTAATTTTCATGTTTTTCAGGGTTACTCAGCATATTCTAGGTCCTGCAGTGTGATTTTCTCATTTTCCACGTTTTATAAATTTTTTCGTAATTCTGGGTCCTACAGTGTGATTTTCTCATTTTCCAACTTTTTACAGCCTTTCTAGCCATATTTGGGGTCCTTCAGTGTGAGATTTTAATTTTATAATTTTTCAGGGTTTCTCGACATATTCTGTGTCCTACAGCGTGTATTTTTTATTTTCCACGTTTCTCAGTTTTTTAAATCATATTCTGAGTCCTAAAGTGTGATCTTCTCATTTCCACGTTTTTCAGGTCTTTCAGTGTGAATTTTTAATTTAACACGTTTTTCAGTATTTCTCGACATATTCTGGGAAATACAGTGTGAATTTTTAATTTCACACTTTTTTATTGGTTTCTCGCCATATTGTGTCCAACAATGTGAATTTTTAATTTTCACTTTTTCCGTGTTTCTTGGCATATTCTGGGTCCTACAGTGTGAGTTTTTAATTTTCCTCGTTTTTTCAGTTTTTCTCGCCATATTCAGATTTCTTCAGTGTGAATTTTTAATTTTCCACGTTTTTCAGGTTTTTTCATCATATTCTGGGTCCTACAGTGTGATTTTCTCATTTCCAAGTTTTTCAGGATTTCTTGCCATATTCCAGGTCCTGCAGTGTGAATTTTTAATTTTCCATGTTTTTCAGTATTTCTCCCCATATTTTGGGTAATACATTGTGAATTTTAATTTTCCTCTTTTTTTCATGTTTTCTCGAAATATTCTGTGTCCGACAGTGTGAATTTTTAATTTTCACGTTTTTCAGGTTTTCTCAGCATATTCTGGGTCCTTCAGTTTGAGTTTTTAATTTTCCTCGTTTTTCAGGTTTTCTCGCCAAATTCCGGGTCCTTCAGTGTGAATTTTTAATTTTCCACGATTTTCAGGGATTCTCAGCATATTCTGGGTCCTGCAGTGTGATTTTCTCATTTTCCACCTTTTTCAGGTTTTCTAGCCATATTCCGGGTCCATCAGTGTGAGTTTATAGTTATCTACTTTTTTCAGGGTTGATTGCCATATTCTGGGTAATACAGTGAGAATTTTCATTGTCCAATTTTTTCATGGTTTCTCGCCATAATCTGGTTCCCCCAGCGTATATTTTTAATTTTCCACGTTTTCAGGGTTTCTCGGCATATTCTGGGTCCTACAGTGTGATTTTCCCATTTTCGACGTTTTTCAATTTTTTTTTTCCAAATCTGGGTTCTATAGTGTGATTATTCTCATTTTCCATCTTTTTCATGATTTCTCGCTATATTCTGGGTCCTACAGTGTGAGTTTTGAATTTTCCTTGTTTTTTTGGTTTTCTCGCCATATTAGGGGTCCTTCAGTGTGAATTTTTAATTTTCCACGTTTTCTAAGTTTCTCGCCATATACAGTGTGAATTTTTAATTTTCCACTTTTTTCATGATTCTTGCCATATTCTGTGTCCAACAGTGTCAATTTTTAATTTTCACGTTTTTCAGCATTTCTCGGCATATTCTGGGTCCTGCAGTGTGATTTTCTCATTTTCCACTTTTTCAGGTTTTCTTGCCATATTCCGGTTCCTTCAGTGTGAGTTTTTAATTTTCTAATTCTTTCAGGGTTTTTTGCCATATTCTGGGTCCTACAGCGTGTATTTTTAATTTTCCAAGTTTTTCAGGGTTACTCAGCATATTTTGGGTCCTACAGTGTGATTTTTTTCATTTTCCACCTTTTTCAGGTTTTCTTGCCAATTTCGGGGTACTTCAGTGTGAGTTTTTAATATTCCACTTTTTACAGGGTTAATCGCCATATTCTGCGTCCTACAGTGTGATTTTTAAATTTTCCACGATTCTCAGGGTTTCTCGCCATATTCAGGTCCTACAGTTTGATTTTTTAATTTTAAACGTTTTTAAGTTTTTTTCGTCATGTTCTGGGTCCTACAGTTTGATATTCTCATTATCCAACTTTTTCAGATTTTCTCAGCATATTCTGGGTCCTACATTGTGAATTTTTAATTTTCCACGTTTTTCAAGGTTTCTTGCCATATTCTGGTCCTATAGTGTGATTTTCTCATTTTCCTCCTTTTTCAGTGTTTCTCGCCATATTCTGGGTCCTACAGTGTGAATATTTAATTTTCCATGTTTTTCATGTTTTCTCGCCATATTCTGGGTCCTTCAGTTTGTGTTTTTAATTTTCCTCGTTTTTCAGGTTTTCTCACCATATTCCCGGACCTTCAGTGTGAATTTTTAATTTTCCATGTTTTTCAGGTTTTTTCGTCATATTCTGGGTCCTAGAGTGTGATTTTCTCATTTCCACGTTTTTTAGGATTTCTCCCCATATTCGGGGTCCTTCAGTGTGAGTTTTTGATTTCCTACTTTTTCAGGGTTTCTCAATATATTCTGGTTCCTACAGCGTGTATTTTATTTTTCCAAGTTTTTCAAGGGTTTCTAGGCATATTCTGGGTCCTACAGTGTGAACATTTAATTTTCCATGATTATCAGGGTTT
>NW_028227278.1:4650152-4670152 GCF_978045245.1 Mus caroli
AAAATCACATGTAGAACCCAGAATAGCGAAAAAACTTGAAAAAGGTGAAAAATGAGAAAATCACACTGCAGGACCCAGAATTTGCTGAGAAACCCTGATAATCATGGAAAATTAAATGTTCACACTGTAGGACCCAGAATATGCCTAGAAACCCTTGAAAAACTTGGAAAAATAAAATACACGCTGTAGGAACCAGAATATATTGAGAAACCCTGAAAAAGTAGGAAATCAAAAACTCACACTGAAGGACCCCGAATATGGGGAGAAATCCTAAAAAACGTGGAAATGAGAAAATCACACTCTAGGACCCAGAATATGACGAAAAAACCTGAAAAACATGGAAAATTAAAAATTCACACTGAAGGTCCGGGAATATGGTGAGAAAACCTGAAAAACGAGGAAAATTAAAAACACAAACTGAAGGACCCAGAATATGGCGAGAAAACATGAAAAACATGGAAAATTAAATATTCACACTGTAGGACCCAGAATATGGCGAGAAACACTGAAAAAGGAGGAAAATGAGAAAATCACACTATAGGACCAGAATATGGCAAGAAACCTTGAAAAACGTGGAAAATTAAAAATTCACAATGTAGGACCCAGAATATGCTGAGAAAATCTGAAAAAGTTGGATAATGAGAATATCAAACTGTAGGACCCAGAACATGACGAAAAAAACTTAAAAACGTTTAAAATTAAAAAATCAAACTGTAGGACCTGAATATGGCGAGAAACCCTGAGAATCGTGGAAAATTTAAAAATCACACTGTAGGACGCAGAATATGGCGATTAACCCTGTAAAAAGTGGAATATTAAAAACTCACACTGAAGTACCCCGAAATTGGCAAGAAAACCTGAAAAAGGTGGAAAATGAAAAAAATCACACTGTAGGACCCAAAATATGCTGAGTAACCCTGAAAAACTTGGAAAATTAAAAATACACGCTGTAGGACCCAGAATATGGCAAAAAACCCTGAAAGAATTAGAAAATTAAAAACTCACACTGAAGGAACCGGAATATGGCAAGAAAACCTGAAAAAGTGGAAAATGAGAAAATCACACTGCAGGACCCAGAATATGCCGAGAAATGCTGAAAAACGTGAAAATTAAAAATTGACACTGTTGGACACAGAATATGGCAAGAATCATGAAAAAAGTGGAAAATTAAAAATTCACACTGTATATGGCGAGAAACTTAGAAAACGTGGAAAATTAAAAATTCACACTGAAGGACCCCTAATATGGCGAGAAAACCAAAAAAACAAGGAAAATTCAAAACTCACACTGTAGGACCCAGAATATAGCGAGAAATCATGAAAAAGATGGAAAATGAGAATAATCACACTATAGAACCCAGATTTGGAAAAAAAAAAAATTGAAAAACGTCGAAAATGGGAAAATCACACTGTAGGACCCAGAATATGCCGAGAAACCCTGAAAACGTGGAAAATTAAAAATATACGCTGGGGGAACCAGATTATGGCGAGAAACCATGAAAAAATTGGACAATGAAAATTCTCACTGTATTACCCAGAATATGGCAATCAACCCTGAAAAAAGTAGATAACTATAAACTCACACTGATGGACCCGGAATATGGCTAGAAAACCTGAAAAAGGTGGAAAATGAGAAAATCACACTGCAGGACCCAGAATATGCTGAGAATCCCTGAAAATCGTGGAAAATTAAAAATTCACACTGAAGGACCCGGAATTTGGCGAGAAAACCTGAAAAACGAGGAAAATTAAAAACTCAAACTGAAGGACCCAGAATATGCTGAGAAAACCTGAAAAACGTGAAAATTAAAAATTCACACTGTCGGACACAGAATATTTCGAGAAAACATGAAAAAAAGAGGAAAATTAAAATTCACAATGTATTACCCAAAATATGGGGAGAAATACTGAAAAACATGGAAAATTAAAAATTCACACTGCAGGACCTGGAATATGGCAAGAAATCCTGAAAAACTTGGAAATGAGAAAATCACACTGTAGGACCCAGAATATGATGAAAAAACCTGAAAAACGTGGAAAATTAAAAATTCACACTGAAGAAATCTGAATATGGCGAGAAAAACTGAAAAAACGAGGAAAATTAAAAACTCACACTGTAGGACCCAGAATATGCCAAGAAACACGGAAAAAAGTGAAAATTAAAAATTCACATTGTTGGACACAATATGGCGAGAAACCAATAAAAAAGTGTGAAATTAAAAATTCACACTGTATTTCCCAGAATATGTCGAGAAATACTGAAAAACGTGTTAAATTAAAAATTCACACTGAAAGACCTGAAAAACGTGGAAATGAGAAGATCACACTTTAGGACTCAGAATATGATTTAAAAAACTGAGAAACGTGGAAAATAAAAAATACACGCTGTAGGACACAGAATATGTCGAGAAACCCTGAAAAATTATAAAATTAAAATCTCACACTGAAGGACCCCAAATATGGCTAGAAAGGCTGTAAAAAGTTGGAAAATGAGAAAATCACACTGTAGGACCCAGAATTACGAAAAAATTTATAAAACGTGGAAAATGAGAAAATCACACTGCAGGACCTAGAATATGCTGAGTAACCCTGAAAAACATGAAAATTAAAAATTCACACTGTCGGACACAGAATATGGCGAGAAACCATGAAAAAAGTGGAAAATTAAAAATTCACACTGTATTACCCAGAATATGGCGAGAAATACTGAAAAACGTGGAAAATTAAAAATTCACCCTGAAGGACCTGGAATATGGCAAGAAAACCTGAAAAACGAGAAAATGAGAAAAATCACTCTGTAGTACCCAGAATATGACGAAAAAACCTGAAAAACGTGGAAAATTAAAAACTCACACTGAATGACCCAGAATATGGCAAGAAAACCTGAAAAAAGTAAAAAACTAAAAATTCACACTGAAAGACCCCGAATATGGCGAGAAAACCTGAAAAAGTTGGAAAATGAGAATAAATGACTGTAGGACCCAGAATTGCGAAAAAACTTGAAAAACTTCGAAAATGAGAAAATCACACTTTAGGACCCAGAATATGCCGAGAAACCCTGAAAAACGTGGAAAATTAAAAATACGCGCTGTTGGACCCAGAATATGGTGAGAAACCGGAAAAACGTGGAAAATTAAAAATACACTCTGTTGGACCCAGAATATGGCAAGAAACCCTGCAAAAGGTGAAAAACGAGAAAATCACACTGTAAGACCCAGAATTACGAAAAAACCTGAAAAACTTGGAAAATGAGAAAATCACACTGCAGGAAACAGAATATGCCGAGAAACCCTGAAAAACGTGGAAAATTAAAAATTCACACTGAAGGACCCGGAATATAGCGAGAAAACCTGAAAAAGGTGGAAAATGAGAATATCACATGTAGAACCCAGAATAGCGAAAAAACTTGAAAAAGGTGAAAAATGAGAAAATCACACTGCAGGACCCAGAATATGCTGAGAAACCCTGATAATCATGGAAAATTAAATGTTCACACTGTAGGACCCAGAATATGCCTAGAAACCCTTGAAAAACTTGGAAAAATAAAATACACGCTGTAGGAACCAGAATATATTGAGAAACCCTGAAAAAGTAGGAAATCAAAAACTCACACTGAAGGACCCCGAATATGGGGAGAAATCCTAAAAAACGTGGAAATGAGAAAATCACACTCTAGGACCCAGAATATGACGAAAAAACCTGAAAAACATGGAAAATTAAAAATTCACACTGAAGGGTCCGGGAATATGGTGAGAAAACCTGAAAAACGAGGAAAATTAAAAACACAAACTGAAGGACCCAGAATATGGCGAGAAAACATGAAAAACATGGAAAATTAAATATTCACACTGTAGGACCCAGAATATGGCGAGAAACACTGAAAAAGGAGGAAAATGAGAAAATCACACTATAGGACCAGAATATGGCAAGAAACCTTGAAAAACGTGGAAAATTAAAAATGCACAATGTAGGACCCAGAATATGCTGAGAAAATCTGAAAAAGTTGGATAATGAGAATATCAAACTGTAGGACCCAGAACATGACGAAAAAAACTTAAAAACGTTTAAAATTAAAAATTCAAACTGTAGGACCTGAATATGGCGAGAAACCCTGAGAATCGTGGAACATTTAAAAATCACACTGTAGGACGCAGAATATGGCGATTAACCCTGTAAAAAGTGGAATATTAAAAACTCACACTGAAGTACCCCGAAATTGGCAAGAAAACCTGAAAAAGGTGGAAAATGAAAAAAATCACACTGTAGGACCCAAAATATGCTGAGTAACCCTGAAAAACTTGGAAAATTAAAAATACACGCTGTAGGACCCAGAATATGGCAAAAAACCCTGAAAGAATTAGAAAATTAAAATCTCACACTGAAGGAACCGGAATATGGCAAGAAAACCTGAAAAAGTGGAAAATGAGAAAATCACACTGCAGGACCCAGAATATGCCGAGAAATGCTGAAAAACGTGAAAATTAAAAATTGACACTGTAGGACACAGAATATGGCAAGAATCATGAAAAAAGTGGAAAATTAAAAATTCACACTGTATATGGCGAGAAACTTAGAAAACGTGGAAAATTAAAAATTCACACTGAAGGACCCCTAATATGGCGAGAAAACCAAAAAAACAAGGAAAATTCAAAACTCACACTGTAGGACCCAGAATATAGCGAGAAATCATGAAAAAGATGGAAAATGAGAATAATCACACTATAGAACCCAGATTTGGAAAAAAAAAAATTGAAAAACGTCGAAAATGGGAAAATCACACTGTAGGACCCAGAATATGCCGAGAAACCCTGAAAACGTGGAAAATTAAAAATATACGCTGGGGGAACCAGATTATGGCGAGAAACCATGAAAAAATTGGACAATGAAAATTCTCACTGTATTACCCAGAATATGGCAATCAACCCTGAAAAAAGTAGATAACTATAAACTCACACTGATGGACCCGGAATATGGCTAGAAAACCTGAAAAAGGTGGAAAATGAGAAAATCACACTGCAGGACCCAGAATATGCTGAGAATCCCTGAAAATCGTGGAAAATTAAAAATTCACACTGAAGGACCCGGAATTTGGCGAGAAAACCTGAAAAACGAGGAAAATTAAAAACTCAAACTGAAGGACCCAGAATATGCTGAGAAAACCTGAAAAACGTGAAAATTAAAAATTCACACTGTCGGACACAGAATATTTCGAGAAAACATGAAAAAAAGAGGAAAATTAAAATTCACAATGTATTACCCAAAATATGGGGAGAAATACTGAAAAACATGGAAAATTAAAAATTCACACTGCAGGACCTGGAATATGGCAAGAAATCCTGAAAAACTTGGAAATGAGAAAATCACACTGTAGGACCCAGAATATGATGAAAAAACCTGAAAAACGTGGAAAATTAAAAATTCACACTGAAGAAATCTGAATATGGCGAGAAAAACTGAAAAAACGAGGAAAATTAAAAACTCACACTGTAGGACCCAGAATATGCCAAGAAACACGGAAAAAAGTGAAAATTAAAAATTCACATTGTTGGACACAATATGGCGAGAAACCAATAAAAAAGTGTGAAATTAAAAATTCACACTGTATTTCCCAGAATATGTCGAGAAATACTGAAAAACGTGTTAAATTAAAAATTCACACTGAAAGACCTGAAAAACGTGGAAATGAGAAGATCACACTTTAGGACTCAGAATATGATTTAAAAAACTGAGAAACGTGGAAAATAAAAAATACACGCTGTAGGACACAGAATATGTCGAGAAACCCTGAAAAATTATAAAATTAAAATCTCACACTGAAGGACCCCAAATATGGCTAGAAAGGCTGTAAAAAGTTGGAAAATGAGAAAATCACACTGTAGGACCCAGAATTACGAAAAAATTTATAAAACGTGGAAAATGAGAAAATCACACTGCAGGACCTAGAATATGCTGAGTAACCCTGAAAAACATGAAAATTAAAAATTCACACTGTCGGACACAGAATATGGCGAGAAACCATGAAAAAAGTGGAAAATTAAAAATTCACACTGTATTACCCAGAATATGGCGAGAAATACTGAAAAACGTGGAAAATTAAAAATTCACCCTGAAGGACCTGGAATATGGCAAGAAAACCTGAAAAACGAGAAAATGAGAAAAATCACTCTGTAGTACCCAGAATATGACGAAAAAACCTGAAAAACGTGGAAAATTAAAAACTCACACTGAATGACCCAGAATATGGCAAGAAAACCTGAAAAAAGTAAAAAACTAAAAATTCACACTGAAAGACCCCGAATATGGCGAGAAAACCTGAAAAAGTTGGAAAATGAGAATAAATGACTGTAGGACCCAGAATTGCGAAAAAACTTGAAAAACTTCGAAAATGAGAAAATCACACTTTAGGACCCAGAATATGCCGAGAAACCCTGAAAAACGTGGAAAATTAAAAATACGCGCTGTTGGACCCAGAATATGGTGAGAAACCGGAAAAACGTGGAAAATTAAAAATACACTCTGTTGGACCCAGAATATGGCAAGAAACCCTGCAAAAGGTGAAAAACGAGAAAATCACACTGTAAGACCCAGAATTACGAAAAAACCTGAAAAACTTGGAAAATGAGAAAATCACACTGCAGGAAACAGAATATGCCGAGAAACCCTGAAAAACGTGGAAAATTAAAAATTCACACTGAAGGACCCGGAATATAGCGAGAAAACCTGAAAAAGGTGGAAAATGAGAATATCACATGTAGAACCCAGAATAGCGAAAAAACTTGAAAAAGGTGAAAAATGAGAAAATCACACTGCAGGACCCAGAATATGCTGAGAAACCCTGATAATCATGGAAAATTAAATGTTCACACTGTAGGACCCAGAATATGCCTAGAAACCCTTGAAAAACTTGGAAAAATAAAATACACGCTGTAGGAACCAGAATATATTGAGAAACCCTGAAAAAGTAGGAAATCAAAAACTCACACTGAAGGACCCCGAATATGGGGAGAAATCCTAAAAAACGTGGAAATGAGAAAATCACACTCTAGGACCCAGAATATGACGAAAAAACCTGAAAAACATGGAAAATTAAAAATTCACACTGAAGGTCCGGGAATATGGTGAGAAAACCTGAAAAACGAGGAAAATTAAAAACACAAACTGAAGGACCCAGAATATGGCGAGAAAACATGAAAAACATGGAAAATTAAATATTCACACTGTAGGACCCAGAATATGGCGAGAAACACTGAAAAAGGAGGAAAATGAGAAAATCACACTATAGGACCAGAATATGGCAAGAAACCTTGAAAAACGTGGAAAATTAAAAATGCACAATGTAGGACCCAGAATATGCTGAGAAAATCTGAAAAAGTTGGATAATGAGAATATCAAACTGTAGGACCCAGAACATGACGAAAAAAACTTAAAAACGTTTAAAATTAAAAATTCAAACTGTAGGACCTGAATATGGCGAGAAACCCTGAGAATCGTGGAACATTTAAAAATCACACTGTAGGACGCAGAATATGGCGATTAACCCTGTAAAAAGTGGAATATTAAAAACTCACACTGAAGTACCCCGAAATTGGCAAGAAAACCTGAAAAAGGTGGAAAATGAAAAAAATCACACTGTAGGACCCAAAATATGCTGAGTAACCCTGAAAAACTTGGAAAATTAAAAATACACGCTGTAGGACCCAGAATATGGCAAAAAACCCTGAAAGAATTAGAAAATTAAAATCTCACACTGAAGGAACCGGAATATGGCAAGAAAACCTGAAAAAGTGGAAAATGAGAAAATCACACTGCAGGACCCAGAATATGCCGAGAAATGCTGAAAAACGTGAAAATTAAAAATTGACACTGTAGGACACAGAATATGGCAAGAATCATGAAAAAAGTGGAAAATTAAAAATTCACACTGTATATGGCGAGAAACTTAGAAAACGTGGAAAATTAAAAATTCACACTGAAGGACCCCTAATATGGCGAGAAAACCAAAAAAACAAGGAAAATTCAAAACTCACACTGTAGGACCCAGAATATAGCGAGAAATCATGAAAAAGATGGAAAATGAGAATAATCACACTATAGAACCCAGATTTGGAAAAAAAAAAATTGAAAAACGTCGAAAATGGGAAAATCACACTGTAGGACCCAGAATATGCCGAGAAACCCTGAAAACGTGGAAAATTAAAAATATACGCTGGGGGAACCAGATTATGGCGAGAAACCATGAAAAAATTGGACAATGAAAATTCTCACTGTATTACCCAGAATATGGCAATCAACCCTGAAAAAAGTAGATAACTATAAACTCACACTGATGGACCCGGAATATGGCTAGAAAACCTGAAAAAGGTGGAAAATGAGAAAATCACACTGCAGGACCCAGAATATGCTGAGAATCCCTGAAAATCGTGGAAAATTAAAAATTCACACTGAAGGACCCGGAATTTGGCGAGAAAACCTGAAAAACGAGGAAAATTAAAAACTCAAACTGAAGGACCCAGAATATGCTGAGAAAACCTGAAAAACGTGAAAATTAAAAATTCACACTGTCGGACACAGAATATTTCGAGAAAACATGAAAAAAAGAGGAAAATTAAAATTCACAATGTATTACCCAAAATATGGGGAGAAATACTGAAAAACATGGAAAATTAAAAATTCACACTGCAGGACCTGGAATATGGCAAGAAATCCTGAAAAACTTGGAAATGAGAAAATCACACTGTAGGACCCAGAATATGATGAAAAAACCTGAAAAACGTGGAAAATTAAAAATTCACACTGAAGAAATCTGAATATGGCGAGAAAAACTGAAAAAACGAGGAAAATTAAAAACTCACACTGTAGGACCCAGAATATGCCAAGAAACACGGAAAAAAGTGAAAATTAAAAATTCACATTGTTGGACACAATATGGCGAGAAACCAATAAAAAAGTGTGAAATTAAAAATTCACACTGTATTTCCCAGAATATGTCGAGAAATACTGAAAAACGTGTTAAATTAAAAATTCACACTGAAAGACCTGAAAAACGTGGAAATGAGAAGATCACACTTTAGGACTCAGAATATGATTTAAAAAACTGAGAAACGTGGAAAATAAAAAATACACGCTGTAGGACACAGAATATGTCGAGAAACCCTGAAAAATTATAAAATTAAAATCTCACACTGAAGGACCCCAAATATGGCTAGAAAGGCTGTAAAAAGTTGGAAAATGAGAAAATCACACTGTAGGACCCAGAATTACGAAAAAATTTATAAAACGTGGAAAATGAGAAAATCACACTGCAGGACCTAGAATATGCTGAGTAACCCTGAAAAACATGAAAATTAAAAATTCACACTGTCGGACACAGAATATGGCGAGAAACCATGAAAAAAGTGGAAAATTAAAAATTCACACTGTATTACCCAGAATATGGCGAGAAATACTGAAAAACGTGGAAAATTAAAAATTCACCCTGAAGGACCTGGAATATGGCAAGAAAACCTGAAAAACGAGAAAATGAGAAAAATCACTCTGTAGTACCCAGAATATGACGAAAAAACCTGAAAAACGTGGAAAATTAAAAACTCACACTGAATGACCCAGAATATGGCAAGAAAACCTGAAAAAAGTAAAAAACTAAAAATTCACACTGAAAGACCCCGAATATGGCGAGAAAACCTGAAAAAGTTGGAAAATGAGAATAAATGACTGTAGGACCCAGAATTGCGAAAAAACTTGAAAAACTTCGAAAATGAGAAAATCACACTTTAGGACCCAGAATATGCCGAGAAACCCTGAAAAACGTGGAAAATTAAAAATACGCGCTGTTGGACCCAGAATATGGTGAGAAACCGGAAAAACGTGGAAAATTAAAAATACACTCTGTTGGACCCAGAATATGGCAAGAAACCCTGCAAAAGGTGAAAAACGAGAAAATCACACTGTAAGACCCAGAATTACGAAAAAACCTGAAAAACTTGGAAAATGAGAAAATCACACTGCAGGAAACAGAATATGCCGAGAAACCCTGAAAAACGTGGAAAATTAAAAATTCACACTGAAGGACCCGGAATATAGCGAGAAAACCTGAAAAAGGTGGAAAATGAGAATATCACATGTAGAACCCAGAATAGCGAAAAAACTTGAAAAAGGTGAAAAATGAGAAAATCACACTGCAGGACCCAGAATATGCTGAGAAACCCTGATAATCATGGAAAATTAAATGTTCACACTGTAGGACCCAGAATATGCCTAGAAACCCTTGAAAAACTTGGAAAAATAAAATACACGCTGTAGGAACCAGAATATATTGAGAAACCCTGAAAAAGTAGGAAATCAAAAACTCACACTGAAGGACCCCGAATATGGGGAGAAATCCTAAAAAACGTGGAAATGAGAAAATCACACTCTAGGACCCAGAATATGACGAAAAAACCTGAAAAACATGGAAAATTAAAAATTCACACTGAAGGTCCGGGAATATGGTGAGAAAACCTGAAAAACGAGGAAAATTAAAAACACAAACTGAAGGACCCAGAATATGGCGAGAAAACATGAAAAACATGGAAAATTAAATATTCACACTGTAGGACCCAGAATATGGCGAGAAACACTGAAAAAGGAGGAAAATGAGAAAATCACACTATAGGACCAGAATATGGCAAGAAACCTTGAAAAACGTGGAAAATTAAAAATGCACAATGTAGGACCCAGAATATGCTGAGAAAATCTGAAAAAGTTGGATAATGAGAATATCAAACTGTAGGACCCAGAACATGACGAAAAAAACTTAAAAACGTTTAAAATTAAAAATTCAAACTGTAGGACCTGAATATGGCGAGAAACCCTGAGAATCGTGGAACATTTAAAAATCACACTGTAGGACGCAGAATATGGCGATTAACCCTGTAAAAAGTGGAATATTAAAAACTCACACTGAAGTACCCCGAAATTGGCAAGAAAACCTGAAAAAGGTGGAAAATGAAAAAAATCACACTGTAGGACCCAAAATATGCTGAGTAACCCTGAAAAACTTGGAAAATTAAAAATACACGCTGTAGGACCCAGAATATGGCAAAAAACCCTGAAAGAATTAGAAAATTAAAATCTCACACTGAAGGAACCGGAATATGGCAAGAAAACCTGAAAAAGTGGAAAATGAGAAAATCACACTGCAGGACCCAGAATATGCCGAGAAATGCTGAAAAACGTGAAAATTAAAAATTGACACTGTAGGACACAGAATATGGCAAGAATCATGAAAAAAGTGGAAAATTAAAAATTCACACTGTATATGGCGAGAAACTTAGAAAACGTGGAAAATTAAAAATTCACACTGAAGGACCCCTAATATGGCGAGAAAACCAAAAAAACAAGGAAAATTCAAAACTCACACTGTAGGACCCAGAATATAGCGAGAAATCATGAAAAAGATGGAAAATGAGAATAATCACACTATAGAACCCAGATTTGGAAAAAAAAAAATTGAAAAACGTCGAAAATGGGAAAATCACACTGTAGGACCCAGAATATGCCGAGAAACCCTGAAAACGTGGAAAATTAAAAATATACGCTGGGGGAACCAGATTATGGCGAGAAACCATGAAAAAATTGGACAATGAAAATTCTCACTGTATTACCCAGAATATGGCAATCAACCCTGAAAAAAGTAGATAACTATAAACTCACACTGATGGACCCGGAATATGGCTAGAAAACCTGAAAAAGGTGGAAAATGAGAAAATCACACTGCAGGACCCAGAATATGCTGAGAATCCCTGAAAATCGTGGAAAATTAAAAATTCACACTGAAGGACCCGGAATTTGGCGAGAAAACCTGAAAAACGAGGAAAATTAAAAACTCAAACTGAAGGACCCAGAATATGCTGAGAAAACCTGAAAAACGTGAAAATTAAAAATTCACACTGTCGGACACAGAATATTTCGAGAAAACATGAAAAAAAGAGGAAAATTAAAATTCACAATGTATTACCCAAAATATGGGGAGAAATACTGAAAAACATGGAAAATTAAAAATTCACACTGCAGGACCTGGAATATGGCAAGAAATCCTGAAAAACTTGGAAATGAGAAAATCACACTGTAGGACCCAGAATATGATGAAAAAACCTGAAAAACGTGGAAAATTAAAAATTCACACTGAAGAAATCTGAATATGGCGAGAAAAACTGAAAAAACGAGGAAAATTAAAAACTCACACTGTAGGACCCAGAATATGCCAAGAAACACGGAAAAAAGTGAAAATTAAAAATTCACATTGTTGGACACAATATGGCGAGAAACCAATAAAAAAGTGTGAAATTAAAAATTCACACTGTATTTCCCAGAATATGTCGAGAAATACTGAAAAACGTGTTAAATTAAAAATTCACACTGAAAGACCTGAAAAACGTGGAAATGAGAAGATCACACTTTAGGACTCAGAATATGATTTAAAAAACTGAGAAACGTGGAAAATAAAAAATACACGCTGTAGGACACAGAATATGTCGAGAAACCCTGAAAAATTATAAAATTAAAATCTCACACTGAAGGACCCCAAATATGGCTAGAAAGGCTGTAAAAAGTTGGAAAATGAGAAAATCACACTGTAGGACCCAGAATTACGAAAAAATTTATAAAACGTGGAAAATGAGAAAATCACACTGCAGGACCTAGAATATGCTGAGTAACCCTGAAAAACATGAAAATTAAAAATTCACACTGTCGGACACAGAATATGGCGAGAAAACATGAAAAAAGTGGAAAATTAAAAATTCACACTGTATTACCCAGAATATGGCGAGAAATACTGAAAAACGTGGAAAATTAAAAATTCACCCTGAAGGACCTGGAATATGGCAAGAAAACCTGAAAAACGAGAAAATGAGAAAAATCACTCTGTAGTACCCAGAATATGACGAAAAAACCTGAAAAACGTGGAAAATTAAAAACTCACACTGAATGACCCAGAATATGGCAAGAAAACCTGAAAAAAGTAAAAAACTAAAAATTCACACTGAAAGACCCCGAATATGGCGAGAAAACCTGAAAAAGGTGGAAAATGAGAATAAATGACTGTAGGACCCAGAATTGCGAAAAAACTTGAAAAACTTCGAAAATGAGAAAATCACACTTTAGGACCCAGAATATGCCGAGAAACCCTGAAAAACGTGGAAAATTAAAAATACGCGCTGTTGGACCCAGAATATGGTGAGAAACCGGAAAAACATGGAAAATTAAAAATACACTCTGTTGGACCCAGAATATGGCAAGAAACCCTGCAAAAGGTGAAAAACGAGAAAATCACACTGTAAGACCCAGAATTACGAAAAAACCTGAAAAACTTGGAAAATGAGAAAATCACACTGCAGGAAACAGAATATGCCGAGAAACCCTGAAAAACGTGGAAAATTAAAAATTCACACTAAAGGACCCGGAATATAGCGAGAAAACCTGAAAAAGGTGGAAAATGAGAAAATCACATGTAGAACCCAGAATAGCGAAAAAACTTGAAAAAGGTGAAAAATGAGAAAATCACACTGCAGGACCCAGAATATGCTGAGAAACCCTGATAATCATGGAAAATTAAATGTTCACACTGTAGGACCCAGAATATGCCTAGAAACCCTTGAAAAACTTGGAAAAATAAAATACACGCTGTAGGAACCAGAATATATTGAGAAACCCTGAAAAAGTAGGAAATCAAAAACTCACACTGAAGGACCCCGAATATGGGGAGAAATCCTAAAAAACGTGGAAATGAGAAAATCACACTCTAGGACCCAGAATATGACGAAAAAACCTGAAAAACATGGAAAATTAAAAATTCACACTGAAGGTCCGGGAATATGGTGAGAAAACCTGAAAAACGAGGAAAATTAAAAACACAAACTGAAGGACCCAGAATATGGCGAGAAAACATGAAAAACATGGAAAATTAAATATTCACACTGTAGGACCCAGAATATGGTGAGAAACACTGAAAAAGGAGGAAAATGAGAAAATCACACTATAGGACCAGAATATGGCAAGAAACCTTGAAAAACGTGGAAAATTAAAAATTCACAATGTAGGACCCAGAATATGCTGAGAAAATCTGAAAAAGTTGGATAATGAGAATATCAAACTGTAGGACCCAGAACATGACGAAAAAAACTTAAAAACGTTTAAAATTAAAAAATCAAACTGTAGGACCTGAATATGGTGAGAAACCCTGAGAATCGTGGAAAATTTAAAAATCACACTGTAGGACGCAGAATATGGCGATTAACCCTGTAAAAAGTGGAATATTAAAAACTCACACTGAAGTACCCCGAAATTGGCAAGAAAACCTGAAAAAGGTGGAAAATGAAAAAAATCACACTGTAGGACCCAAAATATGCTGAGTAACCCTGAAAAACTTGGAAAATTAAAAATACACGCTGTAGGACCCAGAATATGGCAAAAAACCCTGAAAGAATTAGAAAATTAAAAACTCACACTGAAGGAACCGGAATATGGCAAGAAAACCTGAAAAAGTGGAAAGTCTCTCTCTGTCTCTCTCTCTATGTCTCTCTCTGTCTCTCTCTTTCTCTATCTCTGTCTCTCTCTATTTCTCTCTGTCTCTATCTGTCTCTCTCTCTGTCTCTCTTGGTCTCTCTCTCTCTCTCTCTGTCTCTCTCTTTCCCTCTCTCTGTCTCTCTCTGTCTCTATCTCTGTCTCTCTCTGTCTCTCTCTGTCACTCTGTCTCTCTCTGTCTCTCTCTAACCTCTCTGTCTCTCTCTGTGTCTTTCTTTGTATCTCTCTGTCTCTCCCTGTCTCTCTCTGTCTCTCTCTTTATGTCTCTCTCTGTCTCTCTCTTTCTCTCTCTCTCTGTATCTCTCTGTCTCTCTCTGTGTCTTTCTTTGTCTCTCTCTGTCTCTCTTTGTCTCTCTCTGTCACTCTCTCTATGTCTATCTCTGTCTCTTTCTCTATCTCTGTCTCTCTCTGTTTCTCTCTGTCTCTATCTCTCTGTGTGTCTCTTTCTTTCCCTCTCTCTGTCTCTATCTCTTTCTCTCTCTGTCTCTCTCTGTCACTCTGTCTCTCTCTGTCTCTCTCTGTCTCTCTCTGTCTCTCTCTGTCTATCTGTCTCTCTCTGTCTCTCTCTGTCTCTCTCTCTGTCTCTGTCTCTCTCTGTGTCTTTCTTTGTCTCTCTCTGTCTCTCTGTCTCTCTCTGATTCTCTCTGTGTCTCTCTCTATCTCTCTCTCTCTGTCTCTCTCTGTCTCTCTCAATGTATCTCTCTGTCTCTCTATGTCTCTCTCTGTGTCTTTCTTTGTCTCTCTCTGTCTCTCTGTGTGTCTCTCTCTGTCTCTCTCTCTATCTCTGTCTCTCTCTGTCTTTCTCACTCTGTCTCTGTCTCTCTCTGACTCTCTCTGTCTCTCTTTCTCTCTGTCTCTCTCTTTCTCTCTGTCTCTCTCTTTCCCTCTCTCTGTCTCTCTCTGTCTCTATCTCTGTCTCTCTCTGTCCTTCTGACTCTTTCTGTCTCTCTCTGTCTCTCTCTCTGTCTCTCTCTGTCTCTATCTCTGTCTCTCTCTGTCTCTCTATGTCTCTCTATGTCTCTCTTAATGTATCTCTCTGTCTCTCTATGTCTCTCTCTGTGTCTTTCTTTGTCTCTCTCTGTCTCTCTCTGTCTCTCTCTCTGTCTCTCTGTCTCTATCTCTGTCTCTCTCTGTCTCTCTCTGTCTCTCTCTGTCTGTCTTTGTCTCTCTGTGTGTCTCTCTGTGTGTCTCTCTCTGTGTCTCTCTGTGTCTCTCTGTCTCTCTCAATGTATCTCTCTGTCTCTCTATGTCTCTCTCTGTCTTTCTTTGTCTCTCTCTGTCTCTCTCTGTCTTTCTCACTCTGTCTCTGTCTCACTCTGTCTCTATCTCTGTCTCTCTCTGACTCTCTCTGTCTCTCTCTTTCTCTCTGTCTCTCTCTGTCTCTCTCTGTCTCTCTCTCTGTATCTCTCTGTCTCTCTCTGTCTCTCTCTCTGTGTCTCTCTCTGTCTTTCTCTGTCTCTATCTCTGTCTCGCTCTGTCTCTCTCTGTGTCTTTCTTTGTCTCTCTCTGTCTCTCTCTGTCTCACTGTCTGTCTCTCTCTGTCTTTCTCTGTCTCTCTCTGTGTCTCTCTCTGTCTTTCTCTGTCTCTATCTCTGTCTCTCTCTGTCTCTCTCTGTCCTTCTGACTCTTTATGTCTCTCTCTGTCTCTCTCTCTGTATCTCTCTGTCTCTCTCTCTGTCTCTCTCTATGTCTCTCTCTCTTTCTCACTCTGTGTATCTCTGTCTCACTCTGTGTCTCTCTCTGTCTCACTCTGTCTCTCTCTGTCTCTCTCTGTCTCTCTCTCTGTCTCTCTGTCTCTCTCTGTCTCTCTCTCTGTCTCTCACTGTCTGTCTCTGTCTGTCTCTGTCTCTCTCTGTCTCTCTTTGTCTCTCTGTCTCTCTCTGTGTCTCTCTGTGTCTCTCTGTGTCTCTCTCTGTGTCTCTCTGTGTCTCTCTCTGTCTCTCTGTCTCTCTCTGTGTCTCTCTCTGTCTCTCTCTGTCTATCTCTGTCTCTCTCTGTCTCTCTCAAAGTATCTCTCTGTCTCTCTATGTCTCTCTCTGTGTCTTTCTTTGTCTCTCTCAGTCTCTCTCTCTCTCTCTGTCTCACTCTGTCTCTCTCTCTGTCTCTCTTTGTCTCTCTCTCTGTATCTCTCTGTCTCTCTCTGTCTCTCTCTGTCTCTCTCTCTGTGTCTCTCTCTGTCTTTCTTTTTCTCTATCTATATCTCTCTCTGTCTCTCTCTGTGTCTTTTTTTGTCTCTCTCTGTCTCTCTCTGTCTCTCTCTGTCTCTCTCTGTCTCTCTCTGTCTGTCTCTGTCTGTCTATGTCTATCTCTGTCTCTCTCTGTGTCTCTCTGTGTCTCTCTCTGTGTCTCTCTGTGTCTCTCTGTCTCTCTCTGTGTCTCTCTCTGTCTCTCTCTGTCTCTATCTCTGTCTCTCTCTGTCTCTCTATGTCTCTCTCAATGTATCTCTCTGTCTCTCTATGTCTCTCTCTGTGTCTTTCTTTGTCTCTCTCTGTCTCTCTCTTTCTGTGTCTCACTCTGTCTCTCTCTGTCTCTCTCTCTGTCTCTCTCTCTGTCTCTCTCTCTGTCTCTCTCTGTCTCTCTCTCTAACTCTGTCTCTCTCTGTATTTCTCACTCTGTCTCTGTCTCTCTCTGTCCCTCTCTCTGTCTCTCTCTGTCTCTATCTCTGTCTCTCTCTGACTCTCTCTGTCTCTCTCTTACTCTCTGTCTCTCTCTGTCTCTCTTTGTCTCTCTGTCTGTATCTCTCTGTCTCTCTCTGTCTCTCTCTCTCAGTATCTCCCTCTGTCTTTCTTTGTCTCTATGTCTGACTCTTTCTGTCTCTCTTGTGACTTTCTTTGTCTCTTCTATGTCTCTCTGTGTCTCTCTCTCTGTCTCCCTCAGTCTCTCTCTGTGTCTCTCTCTGTCTTTCTCTGTCTCTATCTCTGTCTCTCTGTCTCTCTCTGTCTCTCTCTGTCCTTCTGTATCTTTCTGTCTCTCTCTGTCTCTCTCTCTGTATCTCTCTGTCTCTCTCTGTCTCTCTCTGTCTTTCTTTGTCTCTCTCTGTCTCTCTCTGTCTCTTTGTGTCTCTCTCTATCTCTCTCTCTGTCTCTCTCTGTCTCTATCTCTGTCTCTCTCTGTCTCTCTCTGTCTGTCTCTGTCTCTCTGTGTCTCTCTCTCTGTCTCTCTCTGTGTCTCTCTCTGTGTGTCTCTGTCTCTCTCTGTTTCTCTCTCTGTCTCTCTCTGTCTCTCTCTCTCAGTATCTCCCTCTGTCTTTCTTTGTCTCTATGTCTGACTCTTTCTGTCTCTCTTGTGACTTTCTTTGTCTCTTCTATGTCTCTCTGTGTCTCTCTCTCTGACTTCCTCAGTCTCTCTCTGTGTCTCTCTCTGTCTTTCTCTGTCTCTATCTCTGTCTCTCTGTCTCTCTCTGTCTCTCTCTGTCCTTCTGTATCTTTCTGTCTCTCTCTGTCTCTCTCTCTGTCTCTCTCTGTCTCTATCTCTGTCTTTCTCTGTCTCTCTCTGTCTGTCTCTGTCTCTCTGTGTCTCTCTCTGTCTCTCTCTGTGTCTCTCTCTGTGTGTCTCTGTCTCTCTCTGTTTCTCTCTCTGTCTCTCTCTGTCTCTAACTCTGTCTCTCTCTGTCTCTCTGACTCTCTCTGTATCTCTCTGTCTCTCTCTGTCTCTCTCTGTGTTTTTCTTGGTCTCTCTCTGTCTCTCTCTGTCTCTCTCTGTCTCTCTCTGTCTCTCTCTGTCTCTCTGTGTTTTTCTTTGTCTCTCTCTGTCTCTCTCTCTGTCTCTCTCTGTCTCACTCTGTCTCTCTCTGTCTCTCTTTGTCTCTCTCTCTGTCTCTCTCTCTGTCTCTCTCTGTCTCTCTCTCTTTCTCACTCTGTGTATCTCTGTCTCTCTCTGTGTCTCTCTGTCTCACTCTGTCTTTCTCTGTCTCTCTCTGTCTCTCTCTCTGTCTCTCTGTCTCTCTCTGTCTCTCTCTGTCTCTATATCTGTCTCTCTCTGTCTCTCTCTGTCTCTCTCTGTCTGTCTCTGTCTCTCTGTGTGTCTCTCTCTGTGTCTCTCTGTGTCTCTCTCTGTGTCTCTCTCTGTCTCTCTGTCTCTCTCAATGTATCTCTCTGTCTCTCTATGTCTCTCTCTGTCTTTCTTTGTCTCTCTCTGTCTCTCTCTGTCTCTCTCTGTCTCTCTATGTGACTTTCAGTGGCCCCACACAGCCTCACATATACTTCTAAAAATTTAAAGAAGGGTGTGGCCACTCTAAAAGCTCAACAATTAACAGCATTGTCTCCTCTTCCAGAGTACCTGAGATCAACTACCAGCAACTATATGGTGGCCCATCTCCAGTTCCAGGGGATCAGACAGACAGACATACAGACAGTGATAAAAATGGCAGGCCTGCCTGGTCTTTCTTTCTTTCTTATCCTTTTTAAAAAATGTTTATTTATATATTTATTTATGTATTTATTAGATATAAGTACACTGTAGCTGTCTTCAGACACTCCAGAAGAGGGTGTCAGATTCTGGAGAATCTAAATCCCTCTTATGGTCTGCATATGATGTACATAAACACAGCCTCACATATACTTCTAAAAATTTAAAGATGTGTGGGGCCATTGAGAGGGCTCAACAATTAACAGCATTGTCTCCTCTTTCAGAGAACCTGAGATAAACTACCAGCACCTTATGGTGGCCCATCTCCAGTTCCAGTGGATCAGACAGACAGACAGACAGAGAGACAGAGATAAGGATGGCAGGCCTGACTGGTCTTTCTTTATTTCTTATACTTTTTAAAAAATGTTTATTTATTTATTTATTTATTTATTTATTTATTTATTTATTTATTTATGTATTAGATATAAGTACACTGTAGCCGTCTTCAGACACTCCAGAAGAGGGTGACAGATTCTAGAGTATCTAAATCCCTCTTATGGTCTGAATATGATGTACATAAACACAGCATCACATATACTTCTAAAAATTAAAAATGGGTGGGGCCACTGAAAGGGCTCAACAATTAACAGCATTGTCTCCTCTTACAGAGAACCTGGGATCAACTACCAGCAACTATATGGTGGCCCATCTCCAGTTCCAGGGGATCAGACAGACAGACAGACAGACAGACAGAGATAAGGATGGCAGGCCTGCCTGGTCTTACTTTCTTTCTTATCCTTTTTAAAAAATGTTTATTTATTTATTTATTTATTTATTTATTTATTTATGTATTTATGTATTTATTAGATATAAGTACACTGTAGCTGTCTTCAGACACTCCAGAAGAGGGTGTCAGATTCTGGAGAATCTAAATCCCTCTTATGGTCTGCATATGATGTACATAAACACAGCCTCACATATACTTCTAAAAATTTAAAGATGTGTGGGGCCACTGAGAGGGCTCAACAATTAACAGCATTGTCTCCTCTTTCAGAGAACCTGGGATAAACTACCAGCACCTTATGGTGGCCC